>NC_089490.1:230758829-231060774 GCF_036850765.1 Saccopteryx bilineata | reverse complement strand
AGATGCTTAAGAACTAGCACTATTTCTGCTGGGTGTGATGATGTCAGTGGGGGCCAGGGGTCTTCCTCAAGGAACCAATGGTATTGTTCAATCCAGCCAGATGTAGAGGACCCCAAATGGATATGGAACCAATGGTATTGTTCAATCCAGCCAGATGTAGAGGACCCCAAATGGGTATGGAGGAGGGTGTGTGTGGGGGGGGAGTGGCTAGAGAAGAGAAAGAGATCTCTGCCCAGAAGAACTGCAAAATAACTGACAGCCAGAATGCAACTCTGTGACATGTAGGTACCTCACCCGAGTCCTCTGAATTTTTAAGATCTTCAGCTGCATATATGTTTCATTCTCAAGATCCCTTTGTTTCTGGCTGATGGTTCTTTTCTTTTTCCTTCCCTACATTTAAAAAGAGAAGAGGAAAGGAGGGTGTTGAGGAGGGGTGACTGTTCAGACTCTCTCTGCCTTTACCGCGTGCAGTTGCTTTGCAGAGCTGCGGCTGGTCTTAGGGCGCCCCCTGCTGGGCCACGGGCGGCTCTTTGTTTCACACAACCCTTCCAGTCTTAACACCCCAACTTCTGAAAGAGGTCCTACTCGGTCAACAACAGAAGTTTACAGCAATCTCTCTGCAGACATGGTGCTTCTGTAATGCTCGGTGGAAAAGCTTGGAAAAGAGCAAAATTAAGCTGATACAACTGTTTCAGGCAGAGTGCCTCCTAATTCAAGTGGCGTGTTGCTTAACAGCGGGCCTACATAAAACCTTAATCTTCAACATCCACGTTTATCATGAAAACAGCACTGTTGATTCCATGGGTAATATCTTGTGTCGAAATCTGAACGGTATATCTTGTCTAATAGGAGTGAGACAGAAAGCTCTGACAATCACACGGGAAAGAGATGCCCGCAATTGGACAGCAGCCCTCTGTGCTGGGGATAAAAACCCATATTCATTCGCACAGGAACACTGCAGCTTTAAAAAACAATGTCAAAAGGAAAAGTTATAGTCGCAAAAGGAGGTTCTCTGGCTGCTTTTGGGGTTTCATCTCTTTCTCTCTTACTTTCTTCCCTGAAGGAAAAATAAAATAAAATAAAAGCTGGCATGGTGTCTTGTGTGCTTAAAGGCTAATGTATATTTACAGAAGCATACAAGCAGCGATTGCTTTGAATTGAGCAGCTCTTAGATATACAATAGGGCTACTGTGTTTCAAAGGAGTTGGCCACCCATCATGACCCCTCACTACTCAGTCTGTCATCCATTCATCTAAACACAGGCTCTCTCAGATGCCTCCAGATGCTCAGCCATCCTTTTGACTTTTTTTTTTTTTTTTTGATACTACTTTCTGGTCACTGTACCTAAAGGGGAAAAAATGTTGCTGAGAGATGTTCCAATGTGTCCCCCCCAAAGGATTTTTGAGCCAGTTACTTCACACAAGCACAAATGAACAGGCTTTCTTCCCCCTTGCCTGTACATGTAATATAAAAATATCCCCATTTTTATATTACTTGTACTGATGATTGCTAAGAGCTGATACAATGATCATGGAGCAGCCCACAGTGGGCAGAGTCTTCCCCTGCAATGACAGCTGATGAATATTTCGTTTGACTACGTAACTCTTTTTCTAGAGTAGTTTCTAATTAACATAAATAACATTTCTGCTAATATCACAATGAAGAAGCAATGACAATTTTAAAAAAGGAAAGAAAAAGGAAGCTGACTCCTGAATGTCTATGCTAATTAGTCAAACTTCAGCTGTGTTATTAGTCCCTTCCCCTTGCCTCACCAACATCATGCTGCCAGCCAGGTTTCCCAAAGAATCCTTTTTCTTTCCCCTGATGGATCAGGTGATTTGTGGCATCACCAATTACCATAAAATTTCATTCTACCATCAATCAGATTTTACTGGAACCTTCGTCCTGCTCAGTTCACTTGGGAAATCCTCTTGATCTAACACAATGCAAAAAAAAAAAAAAAAAAAAAAAAAAAGAATTACTTATGCTGCCTGAAATTTTATTTCTCTTTACTATCAGACCACTGCCTTCTCTACCATAGCATAATCTTATTTCGGCTGACAAAAAGGGAAAATGTGAACATTTGTGTTCTCCAAGATCACTTCTCATTTATGATTGGAAGGAGTTTTGAGGCATTGCCCAATTAGTTCCCAAACATCCAAATATCTAAATATACAGTATCGAAAATGTTGGAAAAGCTACTGAGATGAGTGAAAGACTACCTTATTCAGAAGATATCCCCAAGGGGAAGAGGGAGAGACTTCACATTCCTATTTTAACTTGTTGCTAAGTGTAAATCTCCCCTACATCCAGAGCCTAAACTGAATAATTCCAAAAACTGCTCAGCAGTGATTATCAGGGCAGAGTGTGACATCATGATTAATGAGCCCAGTGATGACTGTTTCTATTTCTCACCACCACGACTAATTTGCAAAATTAAATGTCTAATCAATCCCTCCTTCTTATTCAAATGATATCAGACAACAATTTGATCCACTTAGTCACTGAAATTCTTTAATTTTGGACAGGTGCACTCCAGAAATTACCGTTCTCTATCTTCATCACCCACAGATTTTCTCCAAACACCCAACCTTTAACCACCTCCAATAGTATGGAAAAACTGATCCTCCAAACATATCATAACAACCCATAACTCTGTATTTACACATGCTATTGTTCTCTTTTCCTGTTGAACTATTATGCATCCTTCAAAACCCAGAATCCATACCATGACTTCCAATGTGAAGTCTTTCTTGACTCCACCTTTGAGCAAAGGGTTACTGTTGCTTTTGCCTCCAGTATATCAGTGTTCCTTGATGTATGGATCATGAACACCCTGCATCAGAATTACCCAGGGTGCTTATTAAAATTGCAAAATCCCAAATTCCATCCAGTCTTAATAAGTCAGAAACTCTGAGGTGACAACTTCAGGAATTTGCATTTATTATCTTCCCACCAGGTGATTCTGACACAAGTAGTTATTTCATTGCCCACATCATTCTGAGTAGTTGCTAATAGTTATTAGGCTCCTATATTATGTCAGGCACTGTTCTAAGCACATGGTACATGTATTAACTAGTCTAATTATCACAATAACTTCATTAAAAAGGTGCAATTTTAATTCCCATTCATATATTGATTAACTTCTCTGAGATAACGGGAAATCTGAAAACCTCCCCAAGGTCACACAGCTAATAAATAACAGAGGAAACATTCAGAACCAAGCAGTTTGGTCCTTGGGCCCAGGACACAAGTCATTGGGTTGCATGGTCCCAAAAATGATTGTCTTCCCTCTTCTCTACTAGAGTATGAATTCTTTCAGGACAGGAATTGTAGCTTTTCACCCTGGTAACTGCAGCACTTATAACACATGATATACTTAATGCATGCTTATTGGACTGTTTACAATGTAAAATACCATGTTTTTGTCCATGCATAATAAAACCAGTATGGTAAAAAAAAAAAACTCACAGACCACAAAAAAAACAAATAAAAGTAAATGTAGCAGTGCTTTGGTAAAACCATAAAAAATCAAATATATAAATATTAATATAATATATACTGTATATTAATATAGTGTATACTACAAAATAACAATACATAATAGCACTAATATATTATATACCATAAAATAATAATATTTTAGATAGACATTAATTAATACCAGAAATCAAAACCTCCAGTGTCCCATTATAAACTTCAACACCACAGAAAGCAGGCCTGGGCACAATGAAGCAGTCCCCAGGTAATTATTAGTGACTCCCCAAATCAAATCTCCACATCCCTCCATCTAGGTGTAATTTCAAACAATAAAGAAATGCGACAGCTTTATTTCAAGAAATGGCACGTAGCCTCACTTCTTCCTTAACCGACGCCTAGAAACTGCAGCCAAGCAGCTCACATCAGTACATTTTCCGACATCTTTGAAGAAAGACCCAGCTCCCCAGGGGTGACAGTGCCTCCCCCAGTGTGGCTCCATTCCCTAAAAGGCAAACCACACTCATTCATCCACCACCATTGCCTCTGGGTAGGTGGGCTCAAGTGCGTCAGAAACGCCACAATATTACCAGCCACTTTCGAAGAAGAAAGGCCTTGACTATGAACTATTAAAAAAAAAAAAAAAAAAAACAGCATCCATACTATTTACACAATTGATATCAGAACTCACATGCTGGGTCTATGTCTACACATAGCCTACAGATCCAATGACATCAGAAAAGTAATAAACCATTCAGCCAGATATGTAGCATTCTGTAACATCATGTTCATGATAACAAATGAGATTTTTTTTCTTTCTTAGCCAGATGTTTTGATGCTGTGCATATATACATATATTCAAACGGCCATACCCCTCCCCCAACACACACACAGAGACATTTCTAATCTGTTGTTTAACCTCTCATGTCTTCCAAGTCTGGGCCATCGGCCAGGGTCATAGGTACCCACTTACAGGTACCCACACCCAATGCAATGCTTCCCCTGCTAAGATTTTTAGAGTTTAAGAGGATCTCAATTTAAGTCAATCTGGAAACCCCATCAAAAGAAGTCTCCGGGCCCCAGAAATAAACTCCCTTTTTGCTTCCAGACTTGCTAAGAAAACATTTTTCTCTCTCAAATAAAATGTATAAACAATACCCTGCAAAAGCATGTGTCATCTAAACTATTCAAGTGTGCTGGTGGTGACTTAGAAGTTCAGAGCCAACAGTCAGAACAAACAGAGGATGTCAAGACAAGCTGTTACCGGACGTGTGCGCAGCAGCCGGGGCACGAGGCGTATCCGTTCCAGACAGCTGGTGCGCTGTGCTCGTAGTGCCAGGATGCGCCAGCATTTCGGGCACATCGGACTCAGACCCGGTTCTCGGCCAGGGTTTACGAGTGGCCTTGACAATGGTAGTGAAGGCTGCAGCCACTGTTGTAGCGATCTCACCACTGAAAGTAAGATTTTATATGATTTGTTTCTTTTTGTGATTTGCTGACACAATCCCCTCACCAGGGAATGCAACAGCTTTATAAATCGTGACACGGAGACGTAGCTAGACTTTCCCATGGAAGTCAAACGTGGTTGGGGTTGGAGGTGCTAAGGGGAAGCCGCGGCGTTCAGTCTGATGAGTTCGCGCAACCCTCCTCCTGAGGAAGCCTCCCCGTCCGCCCTCCCAGCTCTCAGAACCACAAAACACGAAGCCATTCATCTCTCGCTTTAGAACCTTGCCTGAACCACTCAACACCCCTAACTGAGGCATGCGCCTCTCCGTGTAGGCAGGCTGGCTTCCCGGGCCCAAGCACATTTCTACGAACGCTGCACGTGGGAAGGAACAAAACCAATTAAGTTGGAAGGCTGACTCAGAAATGACTGGACGTGTTTCCTTTCCTCCCCCATTAGACACGCTGCTCCGCAGCGATTTCCCGGTGTGGTAGCTGCGCAAGGATTGGTTGGCTGTCGGTCAATGACAGAGCTTCTGGCTACTAAGTTTTACATTTGAGGCAATTGCTTCTAATGAATTCACACGCGCCGGTGAAACGTCCAGTACCGCTCCACAGCAATGAGATCTGGTGGCGCGCGCCTCGGATGTTTGGGGACCTATAGCCTGGCCTCATTTATTTTTCGCAACCATGGGAGCCAAATGCAGGGGCCAGAGCTTTGGCAGCCAAAGTCCACCAAGCAGCTAGAGTTGGGACAACAGCCAGTAGAACTCTGGACTCTTGGGCCCCTGATACTGTGCTGATCAATCAGCAAATACTTATTGATCACATATGCCTGGACCAAAGGGCAGCACATTTTACACTTGAAAGAGCCGTCACTAATAACTTTTGCATTTTTTAAAAACAGGGTGGCATGCAAAACTCTTTCAAGTGAGTTACATTTTTTCAGTCCTGACAACAGCCTCATTAGGTGGCCACTCCCCTCATCCTTATTAGCAGAGAAGAGAACCAGAGAGAACCCCTCTCTGTGCCTCAATCACAAAGCCAGTAAATTCAGAGCCCCAGTTAGGACTGATCTAGCCATTACCCCTTGGCTGTGAACTTTCATTATAGACTCAGTCCTGGCAGCCTCCCTGGGAGAGTCCTATGTCCCTGAGAGTGCTACAAAGCACACAGCTATCAGGTTACAGGACATAGAAGTCCCTGCAGTGGCCAGTTTATCCAAAGGCATGTGGATCTCCCTGCTGAGCTCCTCAGGAGAATCTACTACCACATAGGTCATTCTCAGTTCTTTTGTCTCCAATTCTCTTTACCAGGAAAGAGGGGAAGGTGAGAAGGGCTTATATTCACAGCAGAGTGTTCAGCGCCTATGTTCTGGAATCAGAGACCATCTTGGAATGCTAGTTATGCGCATCTTTGCTGTATAACTTGGTGAAGTTTGGTCTTTCATTTTACATTTTAATTACCCTAGGTTCAGTTGGCTAATCTGTGAAACGGAAATAGCAAATGTGCCGACTTCAAAGGGCCATTATAAAAATTAAACAATACTGACAGCAAAGCCACACATTGCCTGGTTGGCACTCAGTGACCACTATTATTATTTGCTACCATCTTTAATTGTATATTTATAAGATACTTATGGACTTATTTTGTTCCAAAATGCTTATATTCATTTCCTGTAGGAAGAGAGACTGACAAGAATCAGTGGAGTGCTGGCCTGATGACCCAGTGATTCCACTTCTAGGTATAAATCCAAAGAAATCCAGAACACTAATTTGAAAGAATATATGCATTCTTAGGTTTATTGCAGCATTATTTACAAGAGCCAAGTTATGGAAGCAACTCAAGAGCCCATCAATAGACGAGTGGATAAAAAAGCTATGGTACAAATATAGTACAATGGAATATCACTCAGCTATGAAAAAGAAGAAACTCTTTACCATTTGTGACCACACGGATGGACCTAGAGGGTATTGCACTAAGTGAAATGTGTCGGTCAGAGAAAGACAAGTACCATCTGATCTCACTTATATGTGGAATCTAAAAAACAACATAAATGAACAAACAAAACAGAAACAGACTCATAGACACAGAGCAGGCTGATGGTTGCCAGAGGGGACAGGGATTGGAGGGCTGGGTGAAAAAGGTGAAGGAATTGAGAAGTGCACCCTAGCAGTTACAGAACAGTCACAGGGATGTGAAGTAAAGTCTAGGGAACTCAGTCAGTAATATTGTAATAACTATGACAGTGCCAGGTGGGTACTGGAAATATTAGGGGGAACACTTTATAAGTATATGATTGTCTAACTGCTATCCTGTACACTTGAAACCAATACAAAATAATAGTGAATGTAATCTGTAACTGAAAAAAAATTATTTTATTAAAAAACAGAAAAATGTTAAAAAGGAAAAAATGGCACCAGGCCTACAAAGAAGGACAGTCCGGGAGGAAAGAGAAATGGCAGCAAGGAGCTTGACACAGAAATGGCCTGGATTCAAAGACTCAGGCCGGGAGCACTCAGGACAGAGAGCCAGGGACAGATCATATGTCACCTTGTACGGCCTGGAAGGAGTTTGGATTTTCCTGAAGGACTCCACCAGGAAAGCTGTCTTGACCCCTAACATGTGCTGGATTCTTTAATATATATTTTTATTTCAAGGAAATGTAAATTCATTTTTAATGTAGGACCGAAAACGTAGTTCTCAGAATTCTTGGCCAGCACCTTCTCCTCGCTCTGAAATTTCAGATTCCTGCCCCATCTAACACACTGAGCTGGAGAGAGCACAGGTTGCCTTTGTGCTGGTGCAGGCACTGCCAGCCTTGCGGCCTCGGCAGCTCACCGGCCATGGCGAGCATGGGCTCTGTCCATTACGGAGGTGGGGATCAAATGATTTCAAAGATCCTGTTTGCTCTAAATTAATGTGATCAGGAAAGGAGGGAAAATAGTCTTTCTCTCTCAGGGCTCCATGCTTACCTTTCCCACTGTAGACACAGTTTATTACGATGGAAACAAAGAGCCCGGACTTCAGTATTACAGATCTAAATTCTAATCCTGATTCTGCATGCTAACTCTTCTACCTTGAGAAGGTGACTTCATCTCCCTAAACCCCCTTCCTTATCTGTAAAATATAGAAATCGCCACACCTAATTCATACGATACCTATGTAGAACAAGGGATAGAATTATCCTATGCCACCAGTAACATAGAGTTTCCCTAGGAAGGCAGGACTTAGATTGGGGGAAGGGCAAGGGGAATAATGAGTGTAAGACTTGAGGCATAATCTCAAACAGGTCTTTGGAACCTACTCTCATGAATCAGCATCTATTATGCCAATATTAAGGGTGAACCAACATGAAGTAAGGCTGGATCTGTTTGGAGCCTAGAGGTACAGTCTGGTCTGGAAACTTGAGGCTGTTGAAAGGTTTTCAGCTACAAAGGTATTTGCTCACTTGATGTGAAACATATGGTCCATTGGGAACCTCAAGAAAACACCAGCCATCCACAGTTCCCATCTCATGTGTGTCTGAAGAATGAGAAGGGCGCTTGGACAACACTTTATTCTGCTAGATAGCGTCACCACCAGCAAAAAAAAAAAAAAAAAAAAAAAAGCAATTAAACTTCTAACATGAACTAAATCAAATAAGCCCACCAACCTCTTAGTAAAATATACAGGCGTTAGTCAGGCTGTCCTGACACGTGTTTAAAGACAACCCAACATTCAGAGGGACTGAATAAATACACTTCAAGTCATGTGGCTCTTGCAAAAATTTCAAGAGTCAATGTCATCCGATGGCGTCCTTTTCCTCCTTCCGTTTTATAAAATTCACAGATGCACAGGGTTGGCCAAGAAAATAAGAGGTCATCTTATCCCCACCCTGATTTCTCACGCATTCATTTCAGAGGCCAAAAGGATCCCGAGCAGAACGATCCTCGAGTTCACATTGTGCCTCGATTTCTTACTCAGCCTCTTGACCAAGTAAGACAAAATGTGAAGGGGAAACAGAGGTCCGGGAGCGAGGAAGCGCAGCCTCATTTTCGGCAAGTTTTTGTGTTCCTGAGCGCCCGACGGTTTATTAGTGAGCTTCACTGTGTGTGATTGCACAGCCCGCTTTTGGAAGGGCTTCCCAAACACATGTTCTGACATCAGCATGGATGTTTCCTGAACTTGGCTCCTTCCCGTTACTGGCCATTTGGAAAGCAGGGAGGGAGTGAGGAGAGGCAGGAGAACGAGGGCAAGCAGACTGCCAGCTCCAGTTCCCTCTGGCTTTACAGCCGGGAAACACAACAATAGGTGGGCACTGTCAAAAAAAATTAATGAATGAGGTGCGGGGTACGGGGCCCTACTTTTCAAATGAGGATTACTGGGTTTAACTGTTCTAGACAAAGTATCTGCAATAAGCAGGCTATCCATGTATATGTAGTCCACAGTTTCTGTGTTGGGAAGGAGGACGGACAAAAGGGAGGGGACGGAGATGAACATGAAGGGGAGAGAAGGGGCAGAATGCCTCTAACATGAGAATGAAATGCTGTAACTGCATATTGATGCCTAAACCCCCTACTCAGTGCCTTCAATATGTACTTGTATAAGTCCTCAAAAAAACAAACAAGGATGACGTCAGAGTAATGGCGGAGTAGGAAGCGATACCGATAAATCTCCCCCAAAACTCAACAAGATCTTCAACCAGAAACAGAAAAACCTATACTTGGAGCTTCCAGATTCTTCGCAATACACCCAAAGGTATGATTGAGTGAAAAATTGGCTAAATATATAACCAAACCCCGAAGGAAATAGGGAGTAAGAAATGCTCCGCCTTCCTCACTAACCTAAACAGGGCGGCTTTCTCTGGTAACTGTGAATATAGAAACTGAGGCGGGCAAAGGGGGTGAATAGATCCAGGCCCCCGCAGCAAAAACGGCCGAACCAGGCTGTGGCTCAGAGATCCAAGCCGAGGAAAATCTGATCCTGTGGCAACCCGGGCAATACAAGCTAACACTCGCGCCAAACCCAAACAAAGAAAGACAAGCGGAGCGGCCATTTTACCTGGTCTCCTGGTCGGTGTGCAGTTAGTGGAAGAGAGATTTCTTCCTAAGCCGCGGAAGTGGGTGCCCGTGTTGCCCCACGGAGAGGCAGGGTCAGAGGCCTTTCTGTGGGCTGAGGGCAGAGTCTCTGGGCAGCCCCAGCGCCCTGGGAAAGCCACGCACGGGAGGGAGTGAGAACTAATCCCAACGGTGGAGATTTTCCGTGCTGGAGGCTGTTTCACTCAGAGGGAACCACGGCCGGCCTCATATCCTGGTTTGCGCGCGCAGATAAGGAGTGAGCGATTCCTCCGAGTGCCTCGGCAGTGCGCGCCCGTGTTATCGCAGAGAGGGGCAGAGTCAGGGGCCATTGTGTGGGCCAAAGCGGAATCTCGGGCCGCCCCAGCGCCTTGCAAAAGCCGCACACGGGGACGGAGCGAGACTCAATTCCAACGCTGCAAATTTTCCCTGCGGTTGGGGGTTTCACTCAGAGCGTGAGACTGCTGGCCGGATATCCTGGTTGCAGACAGTGAGTGAGAGTTTCCTCCAAGCGCCCCGGAAGTGGGCGCCCGCTTGTGTTACCGGATAGAGTGGCAGAGCCAGAGGTCTTCGAGTGGGCGGAAAGCCCGCCTGATTATGCTAGCAGCTCTGACTGACTGAGCTTTACCCAGAGCCCTGTGCTGAGTGGAAATAGAGTGGGGAGTTGCCAGCAATTTGAGCCTCTTACTATCCAGGCAGAGGCAGCAGCAACCCCATACCTGGACTATCAGGCTACTAATTGAGGAAGGAAAGACTAGGAGAAAGGCTCCAGGAACACGGACTCTCTCACTGTCGGAGCCTATAAATGCTAATGAGCCTCGACTCCCAACGAGAATAAAGCACAATACATGACATTGCCATAGAGACTTATCAACTGCAAACCTCTACCTGAGCGTGCCAAAGGGGCAGAACCCGGGGTACAGAGTCACCAACCAGGAAGAGGGAGAGAAAAGAAAAAGCAAGAAGATAACTTCTCAAAATCAAGAATAATCTGCAGACTTTATAACCTATCCCATTTTATTATATTTGTTCGTTTGTTTCTCTTATCTTCATTCTTGAGACTTTTTTTTCCTCCTCCAATTTGGCCGATTAACTCTCTACCGGTCTTACTCTCTCCTCTCCTTGAACTACACTACCCATAAGTGTTACATCTCCCATTATCATTTCTCTTCTCTTCCTTTCTCTCTATGAGGGTTGCACTCCAAAACCCTTAACTCTCTCTCTCTCTCTCCTTTCTTTTTTCTTCTTTTAGTGGTTCCCTCTTTTTTTCTCTCTCTCTCTTTCTTTTCTCCCTCTATATTAGTTTCTTCCTTTCTCCTTTACATCTCCTCTCATTCAAACCTCAATAACAAACAAATTATCTTATCTGGGACTCAAACCTATGTTTGTGGCATTTTGGGGGGTTTTTACTTCACCTTTTTAACTCACTAGCAGTGCTCCCATCCCTGGCTCTCCATATTATCTAGTTCTTGTTCCACTAAATACAATAGTAAGTTTTTAATTTGTCCCCCCATTTTTCCATTTTCCTCTTATTCCTCTCATCATAACTCTTAGAAAACCAACACCTAAAAGCAAATCATTTTATTCTTGACCCAAATTTTTTCCTTATTTGCTTTTTGTGGGTCCATACGCTCTTTTTTTTTTCTTTTTTCTTTTATTTTTTTTCCTTTTTTTTTTTTTTTTTTTCTTTCTCTCTTTTTTGCCCCTTTATTACTTTTCCCCAATTCAGGCCCTCCATCACAGGCATTGTTTGTTATAACTCACAGTCCACCACAAGATTTTCTCAAGAAAGAGGGGAGAGGAGAGGAGAGGAAAAAAAGAGGGGGGGAATAATTTCCTTTTTAAAAAATTTTTATTTTATTTTATTTTTCTTTATTTCATTATTAATTTTTTTTTAAAAAAACAACTCTTTTCGATTTGTTATTTTTTTTTTTAACTTTTTATTCTTTATTAAATCTCATTAATACTATCAACAAAACCACCCTCAGATGCCATTAAGGAAGAGAAAATCGAATGTCATGGATACAAAAGAAAGAGAGGGAACACAGCTAGATGAGGAAAAATCTATGGAGAAAAAATTTAATATATTGGAAACCTTGGAGCTAAATGACAGAGAATTCAAGATAGAAATCCTAAAAATCCTCCGAGATATACAAGAAAACACAGAAAGGCAATTTAGGGAGCTCAGAAAACAACTCAATGAACACAAAGAAAATATGTCCAAGGAAATTGAAACTATAAAAACAAATCAAACAGAGATGAAAAACTCAATTCACGAGCTGAAAAACGAAGTAACAAGCTTAGCTAATAGAACAGGTCAGATAGAAGAGAGGATTAGTGAAATAGAAGACAAGCAACTTGAAGCACAACAGAGAGAAGAAGAAAGAGACTCAAAAATTAAAAAAAATGAGATAGCCCTACAAGAATTATCTGACTCCATCAAAAAGAATAACATAAGAATAATAGGTATATCAGAGGGAGAAGAGAGAGAAAATGGAATGGAGAACATACTTAAACAAATAATTGATGAGAACTTCCCAAGCCTGTGGAAAGAACTAAAGCCTCAAGTTCAAGAAGCAAACAGAACTCCAAGTTTTCTTAACCCCAACAAACCTACTCCAAGGCATATCATAATGAAATTGACACAAACCAACAGCAAAGAAAAAATTCTCAAGGCAGCCAGGGAAAAGAAGAATACAACATATAAAGGAAGGCCCATTAGATTATCATCAGATTTCTCAGCAGAAACTCTACAAGCTAGAAGAGAGTGGACCCCAATATTTAAAGTCCTGAAAGAGAGGAACTTTCAGCCACGAATACTATACCCATCAAAGCTATCCTTCAAATACGAAGGAGAAATAAAAACATTCACAGATACAGAAAAGATGAGGGAATTTATCATCAGAAAACCCCCACTCCAGGAATTACTAAAGGGGGTTCTCCAATCAGATACAAAGAACAAAAAAAAACAGAGCCACAAGTAAAAGCTCCAAGAAGAACACAATAAAACCAAATTTAAACTGTGACAACAACAAAAAGAAAGAGGGGGAGAAGACGGAGATTAACAGTAGCAAAGGACGACGGAGTGCAAAAGTACTCACAAAATAGTTCGCTACAATGAACAGGGTAGGGACCCTTTTCATTACTCAAAGGTAACCACCATTGAAAAAACCACCACAGAAGCACATGAGATAAAAAAGATAGCAACAGAGGAAAGATGTATGGAATACATCCAAATAAAAACAAAAGATAGAAAAACGAAAGAGAAGGATCAAACAAGACACAAAACTAACAGAAAGCAAGATATAAAATGGCAATAGGGAACTCACAAGTATCAATAATTACACTAAATGTAAATGGATTAAACTCACCAATAAAAAGGCACAGAGTAGCAGAATGGATTAAAAAAGAAAATCCAACTGTATGCTGCCTACAGGAAACTCATCTAAGTAACAAGGATAAAAACAAATTCAAAGTGAAAGGCTGGAAAACAATACTCCAAGCAAATAACATCCAAAAAAAAGCAGGTGTAGCAATACTCATATCGGATAATGCTGACTACAAGACAGGAAAAGTACTTAGAGACAAAAATGGCCATTTCATAATGGCTAAGGGGACACTGAATCAAGAAGACATAACAATTCTTAATATATATGCACCAAACCAAGGAGCACCAAAATATATAAGACAGCTACTTATTGATCTTAAAACAAAAACTGACAAAAATACAATCATACTTGGAGACCTCAATACACCGCTGACGGCTCTAGATCGGTCATCCAAACAGAGAATCAACAAAGACATAGTGGCCTTAAACAAAACACTAGAGCACCTGGATATGATAGACATCTACAGGACATTTCATCCCAAAGTGACTGAGTATACATTTTTCTCCAGTGTACATGGATCATTCTCAAGAATTGACCATATGTTGGGCCACAAAAACAATATCAGCAAATTCAGAAAAATTGAAGTTGTACCAAGCATATTTTCTGATCATAAAGCCTTGAAACTAGAATTCAACTGCAAAAAAGAGGAAAAAAATCCCACAAAAATGTGGAAACTAAACAACATACTTTTAAAAAATGAATGGGTCAAAGAAGAAATAAGTGCAGAGATCAAAAGATATATACAGACTAATGAAAATGACAATACGACATATCAGAATCTATGGGATGCAGCAAAAGCAGTGATAAGAGGGAAGTTCATATCGCTTCAGGCATATATGAACAAACAAGAGAGAGCCCAAGTGAACCACTTAACTTCACACCTTAAGGAACTAGAAAAAGAAGAACAAAGACAACCCAAAACCAGCCGAAGAAAGGAGATAATAAAAATCAGAGCAGAAATAAATGAATTAGAGAACAGAAAAACTATAGAAAAAATTAATAGAACAAGGAGCTGGTTCTTTGAAAAGATCAACAAAATTGACAAACCCTTGGCAAGACTTACCAAGGAAAAAAGAGAAAGAACTCATATAAACAAAATACAAAATGAAAGAGGAGAAATCACCACGGACACCGTAGATATACAAAGAATTATTGTAGAATACTATGAAAAACTTTATGCCACTAAATTCAACAACCTAGAAGAAATGGATAAATTCCTAGAACAATACAACCTTCCTAGACTGAGTCAAGAAGAAGCAGAAAGCCTAAACAGACCTATCAGTAGAGAAGAAATAGAAAAAACCATTAAAAACCTCCCCAAAAATAAAAGTCCAGGCCCTGACGGCTATACCAGCAAATTTTATCAAACATTCAAAGAAGACTTGGTTCCTATTCTACTCAAAGTCTTCCAAAAAATTGAAGAAGAAGCAATACTTCCAAACACATTTTATGAGGCCAACATAACCCTCATACCAAAACCAGGCAAGGATAGCACAAAAAAAGAAAACTACAGACCAATATCTCTAATGAATACAGATGCTAAAATACTAAACAAAATACTAGCAAATCGAATACAACAACATATTAAAAAAATAATACATCATGATCAAGTGGGATTCATCCCAGAATCTCAAGGATGGTTCAACATACGTAAAACGGTTAATGTAATACACCATATCAACAAAACAAAGAACAAAAACCACATGATCTTATCAATAGACGCAGAAAAGGCTTTCGATAAAATACAACACAATTTTATGTTTAAGACTCTCAACAAAATGGGTATAGAAGGAAAATATCTCAACATGATAAAGGCCATATATGATAAACCATCAGCTAACATCATATTAAATGGCACTAAACTGAAGGCTTTCCCCCTTAAATCAGGAACAAGACAGGGTTGTCCACTCTCTCCACTCTTATTTAATGTGGTACTAGAGGTTCTAGCCAGAGCAATCAGACAAGACAAAGAAATAAAAGGCATCCATATCGGAAAAGAAGAAGTAAAGGTATCACTTTTTGCAGATGATATGATCCTATACATCGAAAACCCCAAAGAATCCACAAAAAGACTACTAGAAACAGTAAGCCAATACAGTAAGGTCGCAGGATACAAAATTAACATACAGAAGTCAATAGCCTTTCTATATGCCAACAATGAAACAACTGAGAAGGAACTCAAAAGAATAATCCCCTTCACGATTGCAACAAAAAAAATAAAATACTTAGGAATAAACATAACAAAGAATGTAAAGGACTTATATAATGAAAACTATAAACCATTGTTAAGGGAAATCGAAAAAGATATAATGAGATGGAAGAATATACCTTGTTCTTGGCTAGGAAGAATAAATATAATCAAGATGGCTATATTACCCAAAGCAATATACAAATTTAATGCAATTCCCATCAAACTTCCAATGACATTTTTTAAAGAAATAGAGCAAAAAATCATCAGATTTATATGGAACTATAAAAAACCCCGAATAGCCAAAGCAATCCTAAAGAAAAAGAATGAAGCTGGGGGCATAACAATACCTGACTTCAAACTCTATTATAGGGCCACGACAATCAAAACAGCATGGTATTGGCAGAAAAATAGACACTCAGACCAATGGAACAGAATAGAAAGTCCAGAAATAAAACCACATATATATAGTCAAATAATTTTTGATAAAGGGGCCAACAACACACAATGGAGAAAAGAAAGCCTCTTCAATAAATGGTGCTGGGAAAACTGGAAAGCCACATGCAAAAGAATGAAACTGGACTACAGTCTCTCCCCCTGTACAAAAATTAACTCAAAATGGATCAAAGATCTAAACATAAGACCTGAAACAATTAAGTACATAGAAGAAGACATAGGTACTCAACTCATGGACCTGGGTTTTAAAGAGCATTTTATGAATTTGACTCCAATGGCAAGAGAAGTGAAGGCAAAAATTAATGAATGGGACTACATCAGACTAAGAAGTTTTTGCTCAGCAAGGGAAACTGATAACAAAATAAACAGAAAGCCAACTAAATGGGAAATGATATTTTCAAACAACAGCTCAGATAAGGGCCTAATATCCAAAATATACAAAGAACTCATAAAACTCAACAACAAACAAACAAACAATCCAATAAAAAAATGGGAAGAGGATATGAATAGACACTTCTCCCAGGAAGAAATACAAATGGCCAACAGATATATGAAAAGATGCTCATCTTCTTTAGCTATTAGAGAAATGCAAATCAAAACGGCAATGAGATACCACCTCACACCTGTTCGATTAGCTGTTATTAGCAAGTCAGGTAATAGCAAATGTTGGAGAGGCTGTGGAGAAAAAGGAACCCTCATACACTGTTGGTGGGAATGTAAAGTAGTACAACCATTATGGAAGAAAGTATGGTGGTTCCTCAAAAAACTGAAAATAGAACTACCTTATGACCCAGCAATCCCTCTACTGGGTATATATCCCCAAAACTCAGAAACATTGATACGTAAAGACACATGCAGCCCCATGTTTATTGCAGCATTGTTCACAGTGGCCAGGACATGGAAACAACCAAAAAGCCCATCAATAGATGACTGGATAAAGAAGATGTGGCACATATACACTATGGAATACTACTCAGCCATAAGAAATGATGACATCGGAACATTTACAGCAAAATGGTGGGATCTTGATAACATGATACGAAGCGAAATAAGTAAATCAGAAAAAAACAGCAACTGTATTATTCCATACGTAGGTGGGACATAATAGTGAAACTAAGAGACATTGATAAGAGTGTGGTGGTTACGGGGGGGAGGGGGGAATGGGAGAGGGATAGGGGGTGGGAGGGGCACAAAGAAAACAAGATAGAAGGTGACAGAGGACAATCTGACTTTCGGTGGTGGGTATGCAACATAATTGAACGACAAGATAACCTGGACTTGTTATCTTTGAATATATGTATCCTGATTTATTGATGTCACCCCATTAAAAAAATAAAATTATAAAAACAAAACAAAAAAAAAAAAAAACAAACAAACAAACAAAAAAGCAGGGTAGGTGATTATTCCCATTTTACAAACAAACCAAAAATAAAAAAAATATGATGGTTGGTTAATTACTTTAGAAGGCTGACTAACGTTTTTGTGTGGAGGATAGTTGCCCTCTCTTCTCTTTTTGCCATGTGGAAAGACTGCTTTGCAAATGTTTAGTGCCTTGTGGTGGGGGTCTCAGCAGCTGACCACCGAGCAGAGGGAGGAAGCTCAGGGAAGGTGCTAAGGGAGGTGTGGAGTGGGGCTTTGATCAGAGCGCAGAAGGAGCACAAAGACTTCAACAGGGCTTGCTGACCTCTCAGACAGTCCTGCACCTCTCCTGCTCCTCCCTCTGCAAACTGCACTGCAGCCCTCACCTTGTGGAAGGGGCTCCTTAAAACCCTCATGAAACTTCCTCTCCCACAACCTATGTCCTAGGCAAACTACATCAACTGAGCTGACTCATTACTGCCAAGCACTTACTTGAAAGCATTTGTTTGTCATTGAAATCACATTTAAACACACACACACACACACACACACACACACACACACGTTTCTTTCTCCAAAGCAACACAGTCTTATGTTTTGGGATTGCCAACAGTGAAACTCTTTAAGGGGAACAAGCTTAGAACAACAGAGTGAGCACCAGAACAATCTTCTCTAATTGGGAGGGAAGTCCCTTGTTTTTCCATAACGGCATCGACATTACATGTCCAGATGCTTCGCCAGATTGTTAACTCGACACCCCAAAGCATCTGACTTTGGCAAGCTCCAATCTGGACACGCCACTAAGGCCAGGACCGCCAGGGAACCCTATGAATGAGGACCAAGTCTCAATTAGCAGGTTAAGAAACAAGCTACTCAATTAGCAGCCTGGCCTTCTCTGACTCACCAAATTAGGATGACTTTAAAAGCAGAACCGATCATGGTACGTGAACTTTCCCCTCTGGTCCCTCCCCTGGGAGCTTAGACATTATAAGAAAATAATTGCATGAATCATCTATAGTTCTGGAAAGTATTCAGCGCCTCCAGGTGTGACACAGATGGTGGACAATGAGGAAAAACAAGTTTTCGTGGGTAACACACATACATGAGACACTCACACAAACAGCAGATCCTACTGACTTCCCGAAAGGCTCTCCACTGCTCCCCTAGCTGTACCAATGTCCCATGCCCACACTCAGGATAATGACCTAAAGGGAGAGAGACATCTAACAAACCCAAAAGTGCCCTAAGAGGGCTCTGCTGTCGGACTGCCATGACTCAAATCCCAGTGCCACCATCTCCGGACTCTGTGTTATTAGGTAAGCAATTCATCCTCTCCAAGTCACGGCTCCTCCATCAATAAAACAGGGATAATGTTAGTGCCTCCATCTTGGAATACTTGTGAAGACTGAGTTCATGCTGGAAAGGAGCTAGGAACTAGCATGGTGCCTGATACCGAGCTCTGTGATTAAGATGTAACTGCTAACCTGCACTATTCCTACAAAAGATAAAATAAAGAAGAAAAGGGGAGAGGGGTGAGGAGAAGGGAAGAGGAGGAAAGGAGACATGGAGAAGAGAAAGGGGAGGAGGGAGGAGAAAGGGGAGGAGTGAGGAGACTAGGAAAGGGGAGGGGGAAGAAAGAACAGGTGTAGTGCATCCTCTTCATATATCCATGATGATGGAAGAGTCAGCTGGGCATCTTTAGGAGTGTGTCCAGACCAGGAGGAGTGAGATGTCTTATAGGAGCGGAAACAGAAGCCAGGACGGAAGCGAGGGTGGCTGCCCTCCCCGAAGACTGATGATCTTACGCACGTCATCTCACCTTCTGCAGTGCAACAGATTCAACATCAGGCCTCTTTGTCTCTAAGGTTCCCTGTCTCTCCAGGTCCCCAACCTAAAACACCCACTCATGGCTGAGGAGGCAAGCTCGAGCTAAAAACACTCTGCATTTGCAATCCTAGAGAGACATTTTAGCTGTGATACTATTATTTCCAATTACTGTATTTCCCCAGGTATAAGACGCTCCCATATAAAAAACGCACCTTAATTCTGGGGCCTGAAATTTGGGGAAAAAAATGTATTACATAAAGTTATTGAACTCAAGTAAAAAAAAATCTACAACGATGAGCGCAATAACAAACGTGAAAAAAAGCGGAAAATGCAAGTAAAAAAATCTACAACCACTGAATAAGATGCACCCAGTTTTTAGACCCCAATTTTTCGAAAAAGGGTGCATCTTATACTTGGGGAAATATGGTAGTACTGTACAATCCCGACCTTTAAGCTCAAACTCTGATTGACATGTGAAACAGTTGTAGATTTGGATGGTGGTCATCATCAGAGCGATGGTCTTTCATATCAGACTTGGGTCCAACGGAGGAATCCAGCTGCTCAGAAAACACTGGAAATAAAATTAAGTTTTAAAGAAGAGCTACCGTTGCCAATGCCTTTAACCCCCCGCTTCATAGCAGTCCAGGCAGTCCAGGGCCTGCTGAGGTCCATAGGAACTGGCCCATTTTTGTTGAGACAATTAGAAAGATGTGGGAAAGACCAAGGTGTATGTGGTGTGTGCCCTGTATTTTGCTTCTCTTCCATTCTGTTCTCACTCCCTATAATTACATTATTGGTTTATTTTACTTACTTTTTAATGGTCTGCCTCTCCTGGTAGTAAGTAAACTCCAAGAGAACAGATACTTTTCCATGTTCACCACTGCATCCCTGGTGTGTAAACAGTGCCTGGCACCTAAGTATCTGCTGAATGAATGAATGGATGGATGAATACTTGTACCCCTAGGATGGAGTGCCAGGCCTAGATCAGAATCAATGTTTAATAAATGGAAGTGAGCTCTGATTTCTTCTACAACTTGGTAACAATTTGAGTTTTACTCATCCAGAGGCTACCATTCATTTTTCATATTGTCAAAGGCAACAACAGACTCGATTCAGGGGCACAGAAGGATCTCTTGTGTCACCAAATCTTTACAATGGTCATCTGTTGCAAGTTCTGAGTTGGAAACATCTCCCAGTATGAGCTCTGGGGTCACCTTTCACTTAAGAGCACTCCACCGCCCTCCGTCGAGGCCAATGGAAATCCATCTTGGGAGATGTTCTGCTGAGAGAGAGGTAATGTGCCCTTCAAACAGCTGTTTTCCTGACCAAATCACACTTTGACTCTTTCAAGTATTGCTTATAACACTCACAAAAGAAAACAAATCTCCCTTGACACAACATTTTGACCAAGTTCAATCTGGTTATTCATGTTATTCCAACATTTTTTTTTGGTAGAAAAGATAAACATGGTCTCAGAAAAACACACACACACACACACACACACACACACACACACAGCACCACTCAGGCTCTTCCAAGGCCCAGCCCTGCTTCCCAGATGCTCCTCGTTTCAGCTTGGTTTCATTAAAGCTCCATGTGTCAGCAACCCATCAGCTTCAGGTGTGAACCAGCTTGCCCCAAAGCATCAGAAAGCCTGCCAAGCTCCTGAGCCCGACAGAGCACTTGAGACATGTCCGCCCTAGAACAAAACCCATCATTACAAGGGAATGCTTGTTGGGAGGAGGGCTACAGCGATTATCTCCCTCCCTGGGCTTCAGATTTAGAAGCATAACAAAGAGAAGGTGGTTCAGATGCGGTCTGTGTCTTAATGACAGTGCCCTTGAGGGAGGCACAGGACAACTGAGGTCTAACACTTGGTCAGCTCTGGCTGCCTCTTGAGACAATGGTCCGTTTGCAAAAGATGCTAAGAACATCTGGGGCAGCCAGACCCTCACACGGTAGAAACCTCACAGCATGGTTGTTTATTCTTCTCCTTCCCCCCCTTGGTGTGTCAGGGCTGAACTTTTTATAGTGCCTCCGGGTCTGCAGTTACACACACACAAAAATGTAATTAGCTAACAGAGTGTGCTGGCTGCGGCAGCCAGAAATTGAAAGATAACTCCCAACACGATCCAGTTGTAGATGAAAACCAAACTCGTGTGGGAGAAGGGGAGGGAGTACTTTTTGGATAAACAAGCAAGAGACTCGAGGCCCAGAGTGCACAGGGTATGCAGAGACTGCATGGAAACGCATGGAAAGGCTGCCCCAGCTCCACAGCATGCAGTACCAGGCCCCAGATTACATGAACGAGAAGCTCAGTCCAACTCCTAAGAAGTTCACTTCATGCAACCAAAACAAATGTAGAACAAACATGATGGAAAACTCATTCACAGACTCCTGGAAATCACCAAGTATCTTTTCTCCATATCTTTCCATGAGCCATGACCAGGACTTTCAGGCTCTGTATGAACACAAGACTCGCTCATTAACATTTATTTGATCTTTGAGCTTCCAGAACAATTGATTCACTCGCTGTGGACCAACTGAAGTGACTGGTTGTCTTCACTGCGTGCATCAGAGAGCTTACAGTAATATGTGTGGGTTAAGAGGTGTCTCCCTGCAACAAACGATCTTCATAATTTAAGTTGAACTTGTAACATGTTGAGAAGCATCTACAAACAACCAAAAACTGGAGTTCCTAGCATGGTCCTGAAGCCCAGGATACGGAGCATTGTGCAACTATACAGAACAGTCTGTCACTGGGACGTGGGCAACAGCGCTATAAGAATTCCACCAAAGCTACCATACTAACCAACACACAAGGACATTTTCCTGATTCAACTCCAGCAACAAATCAGCCCAATGGGAGGGCAGCAAGGTGCAGTTATGATAGGTGTAGCACAATAAAAAAATGCATTAGAAAACCAAAAGTTGACCCTGGCCAGTGGGCTCAGTGGTAGAGCATTGGCCTGGTATATGGAAGTCCCGGGTTCTCTTCCCGGCCAGGGCACACAGGAGAAGTGCCCATCTGCTTCTCCACCCCTCCTCCGCTCCTTCCTCTCTGTCTCTCTCTTCCCCTCCTGCAGCCAAGGCTCCACTGGAGCAAAGTTGGCCTGGGTGCTGAGGATGGCTCCTTGGCCTCCGCCTCAGGCGCTAGAATGGCTCCGACTGCAGCAGAGCAATGCCTCAGAGGGGCCGAGCATCTCCCCATGGTGGGTGTGCCGGGTGGATCCCAGTCATGTGCATGCAGGAGTCTGTCTGCCTGCCCCCTTCTTCTAACTTCAGAAAAAAATACAAAAAAATAAAAAATAAGAAAGAAAACCAAAAGTTCCATAGAAGTGCTAAGGATTAATTTTTAGAATTCTAATGTTCCCTTCTATCAGTTCACCAGCTCTGCTTAGAAATGGAATCCTCACAAGTTATTATACAGAAAAAAAAAAATTTAACAGTTCTACATTTTTATCACTTTGTTGAAGAAAATCTTGATCACTGTGTATCATGTGTAGGAAACATTGTGAGTATGTATAGCACAAGAGCTAACTAAAATGTCCTTCACAACTGTCCAGCAAAATACGATTTTTCTTTTGGATATATACCTAGCAGTGGAATTGCTGGATCATATGGTAACTCTGTTCTTAATTTGTTGAGGAACCTCCATGATGTTTTATCTAGTGGCTGCACCATTTTACATTCCCACCAAAGCTACTCGAGGGTCCTCTCTTCTCCCCATCCTTGCCAGCATCTGTTATTTGTTGTCTTTTTGATGACAGCCATTCTGACAGGTGTGAAGTGATACCTCATTGTGGTTTTGATTTGCATTTCTCTCATGATTAATGATGTTGAGCATCTTTTTATGTACCTGTTGGCCACTTTTATATTATGTTATATTATCACTCTATTAAAAATGCAAACATATGTGTGTATATACATACATACATACATATATATACATATATATGCATGCATATATACTTTATTTTCTATGTTACAAAAACACTGTCAGAATATTTTTTATTTGACAAATTCTTTTCCAGGTAACTTGATTTTAGGTTTAAAATATTCTCCACAAACCTAATAAGATGAAAACTAAACCCTAACGAACAAGAAAAGGCATCATAAATGTTAAGAAACTGGTTAAATGGTAAAATCTCGGCTGGCCCAACCAGAAGTGATATTTGAAAGCTTGATGGTGGCAACAATAATAAGATAAAACATTATTTGTTTTGTGATTAATAAGATAAAATATCATTAATAAGATAAAAAAATATCTGACTGAAATAAAGTCAGAAAGGTCTACATATTTGGTGAATGTTTTCAGATACTATACAACTGAAATTATTCTTCCCAATCAAAAATCAAAAAAAGTATATATGATTACTTCCATGGTTGCTATACAAAACAGAAAAAAAAACACTCAGGAAGAAAAAAAAAGATATTTCTGCATACAGGCAGCAGATAATATGGAAGAATGAGTATTGCAGCAAAGCGAACTTTCTTGAATTTATAAGCACATGGACCAATTTCCAAACGAACTAGGAGCCATTAAGACTCAATGTTTGAAGAATCATATTGGGAACCGTTTTTCCTGGATTGCTGGTGTCTCTTCACATCTTATGAGCAAAACTACTCTTTGTCCTATCTTTTCAAAGATTTGTACAGCAAACGTCTTTGGAATATTGAGATGGTATCTCCCACTGAGCAAAGGGCACAGGTGTGCCCCTAACTAAAAGACACAGTGGTCTCATGCTTTACATGAGGTAACACCACAAGGATGATGCTCTAATGGGACAGTATACGAATGCTGTGGTTCAGTGAGTTACCAGCTCCTGAGGCCTCCTGTTCTGCTCTTGTTGAAAGTGACAGAAATAGTAAATTGCACCTGATTTGGAGATGATTCAAGTCCTCCTCGCTGATCTGAGGAATTTCACTCAGCAGATAGCCCCTGATGCATGTAAACAGGTTTGCATTAATGAGAATGAAAGATTCCTACCAGTATATTTTGGCATGAGTGTCTTGACCTTGGGACTAAGTTTCAATAACCCTTCAGTTAAAGGATAATGTTCTGAAGCTGGTTGTTTGGCATCACACAGTCAGAACAACTGGTGGATTGTTAGAGATGCTTTTGCTTGTCCATTTGTCCTTTTGGTACTTGAAGATAATGAATCAATACAGACTCTGAGGCACTCTCTGGAGTCTCGGGGCACCTGTCATCACAGAAGAGACTGGCTAAGCTAGGTCAGATTCTGTGGAGCTATTCACAGAGCCATGTAGATGTGTTAAAAAAAAAAGAAGAAGAAGAAGAAAAAGAATAGAATAGAATAGAATAGAATAGAATAGAATAGAATAGAATAGAATAGAATAGAATAGAAAAACTGCACAAGTCGAAATCTAAAATGAGATCACCAAAAAGAATTACTATGTTGATGTATTACTTTAGCCCTAAGAAACAGGACTAAAGCTGACTTTTCATTTTCTGATCCTTTGCAGTATTTCCAAAGTTTCTGCAAATGTACTGAGACTTGCCTCTCAACTAAAAACTCATGCAAAGAAAGAACCTTCCAATGTAATGTCAATTAAAATGGTCTATATGATTTGGAAGACTGAGTAGAAAACAACAGTGAAATCTGATCAACGTAAAGGTCTGTGTTATGGCTCAGAAAAGTCCATGGCAAAATAGCAAGATAAGCAAGGCCCAGCTGAACAAGTTTGGATTACAGAGAAAGAGGGGGGAAGGAGAGGAGGGGACAAAGGGAAAGGGGATTAAGAGGTAAGCAAAAAAAGAAACCTTTGAAAATTAGCTGACTACAATTTCAAAATAAGCTTAGCAAATCAACATGGTTGTTAAAGCGGTTAATGGAATCGAAGTTTCCATTATCAGATCAAAGGAAGAGTTCCCATATTCCCGGAGCTTCCCAGCCACATCTGTGGCACTGCATCTTAAGAACCTTGTCAAAATGGATTGCATTCAGAAGAAAGCAACCTGGATGATGAAATAAGTCTGGAAACATCTTCACAAAAGGACAGTTCAAGGAATGCGGCAAATTTAAACCAAAAATAGGAGAGATGCGGTAGCCCTCCGCTGGAGTCTACACAGACATGCAAGCAAAGGATCGGTCTAACTTTAGACAGATTGTTTCCTTAGAAAATGAATTTGTCTCTCCTGGGACTAGGAAAGGTAATGCCAGGGAAACGCAGACCCTCAGTCCTTGGAGCTCAGTATTAAAAGCAGCTCTCCAAAGAGAAAGTTCACAAGCTAAGACCAGGGTGGTCAGGTTCCTTCCCTTCTGGATGCTGCCTATTCTGTTTTCATTGGGCTCTTGAGAAGCCTCATCGCCCCTCTTACAAGAGTCCCTTACTGCTTAAGCTATTCTTCTGTTGCTTGCAAAACCCTAAAGAATACACATCTCCTTAGGCCTTGCCTCTGAGGCGGTTTTCTTCTCTTTCTGTCTTGAGTAGGTAGGAGGTTTAATTGAAGGAGAAACTATCAACATGGGTCTACACAACCTAACTCCTTTTAGGTAACACCCACTTTAGGTGTTAAAAACCACTGTAACAGAAAAACTCTGATAATTCATCAGCTTCCAAAGTGATCTTAGGCAATGCCACCAGTGGGCAGGTTGAGAGAGAAAAGGAGACTCATACATGGGCAGTTCTTCAAAGCCACATCTGGAAACTGTGCACATCATCTTTTTTGCAGCTACCCCTAGTGGCAAAGCTCCCTTATCCATTATTCTTGTGACCCCGGTTCTGCTCTCAGAGACAGAATTCCCTAAATATTATCCTCCAAAAACATATACAAAATGGGAGAAGTAGTCTCTTTAGGATAAGAGTTTTTATGGTTCACTTCCCACCCATTCCCCTTGGCAACCCAAGAGTTCTAAAACTTAAATCAACAAGAATTTTTTTTTAAATTTCAGACTCATGGTTTCTTTGGCCATAGGATCTTTGCTTCTTATCAAACTGAGGTTGAAGATTCAGCATCCAATTTTCCCATAGTATCAAAAAGGACAAAACAAAACCAATATGCAGTAAGAAAAGGCAAGATTAGGGTGCTAAGAGACATTGAAAGGCCCCCTATTTTTTATATCTTCTATACGCTTTGATGGAGACATTACCTAGATAGTTCCAAAGACTGAGAGAGATGAGAACAATTCCATCCCTGCTGGTGTCGCTTATGCCCTTCCATATTACCATCAAAGCAGTCGTGTAAGAATAATCTCCCTCTTTGGTGAAGACACAGTTGAACCATGTGAGCAAAGGGAAGCAATACTTTTCCTATTTCACTCAAAGCATTTCAGCCAAGATATTCCAAATGGCCCATCTCCTCCAGCCTGAATCCAGTGAAAGATAAATGAGGAGCCATTGACATCACTGGAAATGTATGCCTGAGAAACCTCACTCTTCAAAAACCCAACATAAAGTTTCAATTATGCAAGATGACTAAGTTCTAGAGGTCTGCTCTATGTCATCGTGTCTGTAGTTAACAATACTGTATTGTACACCGAAAAATTTGTTAAGGGGGTTGATCTCATTGTAAAGTTTCTTAACACAATTTAAAAAAGAAAACCTAACACTGAATGACATCTTGAAGGGAAATTATCAAAAACTGATCAGGACGTTCTTCCACGGAGTAGTCTTAACAATTTCATTTTTGGGGACCAATAATGGCAACCTGCCTAAACATAAATTGTTCTCTTTATGTGATGATGAAAGGTTATTTTTAAAGGAGCTGTAATTAGGGACTCAAGAAATCTCTTTAACATCTTCTGTCAAAGCCAATGAATTTCTGAGAAGTGAATGCCAATCAATTTTTTTCAGTGTCTGTAAAGATATGACACAGGGAATAGACTCAAATTACAGTTGGAAAGCTTTTGTATCAACCTAGGGAAGAGCCTTGAAGATTACAAGGCACTTGTTTAGAATATATGGTAAGGCCTCTATTCTTAGACGTCTTTAAGAAGAGAAAATATTTGCCCTATAAAAGCACCCTTTGTTAAAGTCAGGGCAAAAAACAAAATGTTTTCCTGAAGTTCCACTCAGCCCTGACGCCATAAAATGACTCTCTCTCAAAAGTTCGTAAAAGTAACTGATTTTATTTTCTCTATAAATTCGAGGTTGAAATTTAAGCTTAACAAAATGCCCACTGTGATTGTATTAATACTTGAAAGTGACAAAAAGGTCCTTCTCTGAAAATCATTACTTTAAACATAAGCTTTAAGATAAAAATATGCTCAGCACACCACAGAAAGCAATCTTTGTTTCTACTTCCCCTCCAGGATGTGTTGGAGTCTGTTTATATGGAGTCATAAAAGCCAATCATGTCTATTGATAGATGAATGGATAAATTAGATGTGGTACACACACACACACACACACACACACACAGTAGAATATTACTCAGCCATGAAAAAGAATAAACTTTTCCCATTTGCAACAACATGTTTGTGTCCCTTACCTATATGATACTTGCTTTCCCAGGAGACACCTTGGTCTCTGTATCAGTTATGTATCATAGCACAGCAAACCATCCTGAAATCTAGTAGTTTGAAAAATAAAAATAGATTATTGGTAATGAGTCTCTCGTTCAGTTAGAATTGTTCTGCTGATGTGGACTAACTTAGCTGACCTCCAGCGGGACTTAATCATGAAGCTAGGGACAATTGACTGGAGGTACGCTGGTCTAGGATTGCCTCACATGTCTGGTGGTTGACTCATAGTCAGCTGTGGTGACAAGGGTGACTCAGCCACGTGACTAGCCCAAGCAAGCTCACAGGGTGCTGATGAGTTTCCAAAAGGCAGAACAGAAGCACTGCAGTCTCCTGATACCTAGACTTAGAACTGACATCATCTTATTTCCCTTACATTCTATTGTCCAAGGCAAGCTATAAGGACAGCCCCATTCCAGAAGTGGGGAACGAGAGTCTCCCCCTTGAAGGAAAGAGCTGCAAACTCCCACTGCAAAGGGTGTGGCTGAAGAGAGAGCTAGAAAATAGGGACAATTTTTATATTCAATCTTGCAATCCCTCATGCAAATTAAGACACTGGTTAGCCCACTTGATAGTCTAAGGAAAGCCCAGACACTAAAGACAGCTTGGGTTCTGCAGCTGAAATTTCTACTGCATAGATTACAGGTCTTTGAGAATGCATTACCTCTTTCTATATCTGGGAATGAGAAAGACACCACACACACACACACACACACACACACACACACACACACACAATGTAGTTACTCACAGCCATGCATTCCAGAGCCCAAGTTCTGCTTCCCAGGTGTAGCTGGATCCTGTCCACCTACCACTTATTTGGTCTTGGGAGAGGGATGTTACATAATAGGTTTACTGCATAATTAAAAAATATTTTTCTTGGATCCCTCTAACTCCCTCCTCCACTTTGCCCTTAATTGCATTTTATATTTTCATAACATTGGCCCAAGACACTGCACTCAAAGAAATTCAGAGACTTGTTTTAAGAACACTTTGATCTAACTTCCCAGATGAAATCTTCCCAAATCCATTTAGCTCTAAGTTAGTATCAAAATGCCATGTATTGTTTCGTTAACAGAAATAATGCCAACACTACCACAGGAAAAGGTCAACCTGATGAGAAGACTCAGTGAGCCATGTCATATTTATGCTACATGTACATGTTTTTTCTTCTTTCTTCTTTTTCTATTGACATTAGCCTTTGAAAATGCTTGAGGGCATTTAACATTATAGCTCTCTATTGTGATTTATGAGACTATCTATGGAAGCCAGAACTAATTTCTTACACTTTTGTGCTCCTCTAGGAAAATTATCCCTAGGTTTGGGCTCCAAATGGTAATACTATGGATAAAAATTCCGTAAATAAAATAAATTAGGTATGTAGCAACCCAGGAAATTTGCTGATGAACATTCCTAGAGGGTCTATAACTCTGGAGTAAATAAATCTGTAAATCTTTCATTCTTCTACTTTTCCTTCTCTGTAGCCCTCTTTTTATACAAATAAATATCAAGGTTCATCTATGAAAAAAGAAAGAAGTCACAAAGAACAGCATATCACCTAACGTGGGAATCTGCGTGGATGGGGTAGTCAAGTCTCCCATTTTACAAAATTGACACCTGAGAGGAACTATACCAGCTTGTTGTATATGTTGTTGTATGTGTAGTTGCAACAATATTGCAAAAGTAAAAGCTCTATTTTCTATTAGTGATCTCAAATTTGGATTCTCCATTCAGCTCAGCGACAGGAAGTCTAATTGAGTTCAATGGGATCAAACTCAAAACTCAATTTAAACTCAGTTATTTTCTTAAAGGACTTGTTCCACTATTTCTGGACTCTCGTGCACATCACCTTCTACTGAAACATGGAGAACTTAGGCAGTCAGGTACTATTCAGGGTCTGGTGGGAAACACAGAGTAGAGGATAGTATGTTCCCGTTCTTCATGCGATTGTGTTCTCATGTCCTCGGATATATGGGTATTTGGCTCCATGTGAAGAGCAAGCATCTGATGCAGACAGAGTCAGGTAACATTTTGGATGGCCTATGTCCACCCACATAAATCCTTGTGCAGACTCCTGGCCTGAAAGATCCCATGTAGGCAGCCCCATCACCAGTAAGCAGTCTCTGCCATAGACTTGATCCATGGAGGTGCTACTCAATTTGCCAAGTAACCTCTTGCATCATGTCCACAACTAACACCTTTTCTTTATATTCTGGACCCAAAGGAAACTCAGATTTTTTTCTAACCTTGAGAAGACCATTGGCCCAGTCTCTTATCATCTTATTCTGCCATCTTTGTCAAGCTCCTCAACTTTATGAGGATCTCTGTCCATACTCATTCCCACCCTCCATGGACAATGGTTTGTACATGAGGACAAGTTTAAAATTTTTAACTTTGAACAAATTTTTTAACCAATTTTTTGCTAATTAAATCTAGGGATTTTCTTTGCTATGAACTCCAACCCAATGTTTATAGGTTGATTTTTACTCATTATTTCTCTCTAATAAGCCTATAAGCTTCCATGGGACAGCAGAATGTCTTACATCACAATCTGTTTTGAGCCTCAGCTCTCCCCCAAGTGGTACCTTAATGATTTAGAGACTTTTTCAACCAATCTGCTCTGCCTTTCTTGAAATTCTTCAATTCTCCAAGTTTTCTACTAAGCAGGTAGGAAGGGGAAGAGAGAGTGAGAAAGGTATGCTGGCTACTTCTCCATCTCCCAAAAGTGATGCACAGGACTCCAGCTCACATTTCATTGGCCTGGGCCAGTCACATGATCCTATCTAGGTCTAAGGGTGTAGAGAAATAGGATCTTCCTGTGTGCCCAGAAGGGAAAAAAAAAACAGTTCAGTGAACACTGGTGGACACCATTGCATCATCTCTGCACAAGCTTCATCTCATGAGCATAGCCAGGTTTTGAGGAAAAACTCCTAGAACTGACAGAGAAGCAGAAAACTTCAAGAGATTCAGGCAGATTCTGGTTGATCTAACCCTTCTTGCCCACCTCCCCACTTTTTTTTTTTTTTTTTTTTTTTTTGCCATTCAAGAGAGCTTATCAAACTGTCTGCAGTGGCCTTGAATTAGGCTATAAATGCTATTTTTTAATAAACCATTGGAAAACTTGGTTTAACAACAAATTACTGAACAAGCCCCAGGACAGCTTGCTGCATGGTGTTGTCTTTAAGCATCATGATCAGGAACCGCTAAATGGACTGTCTCACAGTGTAATGCACATAATGAACATAGAACACTTTGCTGATCGTTGTTCATTTCATTCCTTCAGTGACTGTTTGCTAACCATTCATTAGGTATCTTCAGGGGCCATGTCATGACCTTCACACCTTGAGAATATTTTAATCTTCCCCATTCTGAAGGTCCAACTGGATTCCTATCCCTTCCTTCTGGTTTTCCCTGATGATACTTTGAAGAGTAGAGAGCTACGGGAGAAGTGGGAGATAAGGAGTCAGAAGGCTCCTGCAGACTTCTCGCAAGGAGATGATTATAGAACTCCAAATGAAGAGGCATGGGCGCCTTTGTATGGAAAAGGAGCTATCACAGAGGACAGTGTATAAGGACACATATGGTTTTGAAGCCATGGGACACTGGACCAGTTAAGTTACTACATCTCCCTCAGCCTCAACCTCCTTTCCCATAAAACAGATGGCAGGGTTATGGTGAGGATTAAATGAGAAAATGCATGCAAAACACTTAGCTCAGTGCCTGTTTTATAATAAGTGGTAAATGTCTATACATAGTTCACTAAGTATACATATCCATGAGACATGATCCATGGGATTAGCTGAGGTAACCGATGAACAGCATCCAGGAACAAACTAAGGGAAGGATGACTAACACAAAGTGAACAGATTGGAGAGAAACCACAGGGAGATAACTTTGTGACTGTTTTGCCTGGGATGAGGGAGACAGGGAAGAAGGGAGAGGAGAAGCGTGAGCCAGGCGGCCCTGTAGGAGAGCATGGGGTGTGACCTGCACGCTCCATTCCAGCCATGATGCTCAGAAAGCCTCTGAGCTCTGGCCACCCACTCCCTAATTTGGTCCAGTCCTGCCAGGATTTCTGGTACAATGCAGCTGCTACACCATCCACAGCCTGTGGTTAGAGCACTCCTAACTGAGAAGGAAGGGACAGACCTAACAAAGAAAGAAAAGAAGTCACAGAAGAAAATGGGGTTCAGGGGAAAACATGTGCTGGTGTTGGCCATACTATTGGGTGCTCATGCTTAGAAGGGACGAGAAGCTGAAATCTAGGAAGTTTGACATTAAACTCAATTTAATTCATGTAATTAAATACAAATGAATGAATAAATGTAACTGTTGTATAGTAACTTAAGGTATAGCACCATACAAAGCCTGTGGTGATGACCTGACCTGATGGGGCCATGACAAGCAATTCAGGTAATCGACAAGAACAAAATACGAACAAGAAAGACAGATTATCCCTAAACCTAAGTAGGTATCATTCCAATACTTGGAATTTCGAATTATCAAATTTATTTCAAAAACTGTTCACTAATTTTGGATACTCTGAGACTAAGGAAAGAAGATCTATTAAAATGTATTTGTTGCTCAGGAGACATCAACCACAAGGAGCAAGCCCAGAGTTAGAGCTTACAGTATCTCCCCATCAAGTTTATAAAATGCTGCTGATCTGTTCTGCTGTTCCACTTTAGAGCCCTGTAATTCCAGGTATAGATGTCTCAAGGAGGGTTACCATATTAAACCATTCTCAACTGCTAAAAACTAAACACAAGCTATTACATCAACTAACTAGAAGTCACCTTGGAAAGCAGAGGACAGAGCCCAGAGTGAATGGCCCAGAATCCTCAGTACCACAGAATCCAAACAAGAAAACAAGAGATTATTAAAGCATAGGGAAGTAGGTCCCAAAAGCAAATGTCTCTCAAACTCTGCGTGAGCCCAGCTTGGACAAGATAGATGAGCTCAGGCAGCCTGTGAAAGTTGAGTTCAGCTCCCACAGCAAGAACGGGATTATACAACGTGGGAGAGATATGACCCCACACATAGGTCTAAGAATGTTCTATTCTATCGGGAAGTCAATATTTTTAGTCAATTATATCAGAAAGCTTTGGGGTCCTCGTTGAGAAACATGTGGAATTCTCCTGGGTGTTATAAACTTTTGTTATCTGGATCGGACTGTTGCCAGGCTGGTGGACATGTTGGTGAGTCCAGATCCTTCCAAAATCTTTCTGCAAGTCTGATTAAATCCACCTGCCTCTGATTAATTTGCAATTAACCTGCCAAGTACTGTCTCAGAAGAACAGCAGAATCCAAGCATCTGAGACATCATCTTGCTAAAACTAGATCTTCAAAGAGCATGTGAGGCCCAAGGTGGTCAAAGGTGGGTGATATCACCAGGGGCCAGAGGCATCAAGATGTCCCATGAAAGAAAGAGAATCTGAGCCAAGCTAGAAGGAAGCAAGCACTTTGATTCCTCTGTAGCCACCTCTGTGTTTAACAGCGTCTTACAAATAGTAAATATATAGTCACTACACGTTGATGGAAAAGGGGCCAATGAGGACTAAAAACTTCTCAATAAATCACCAACAGCAACATCTCCAAGACTTCAATTAGCTAAACACCATCCCAAGGTTTCACGACCCCATGAGATCCCCAGTGAAAAAAGAATGTGCCTTCATAAGCACCTAGCAACCTGCCGGAGAGGCTCTTGGGAGCAGTGCATTCCCAGTTGCATCTGAGATTTTTGCCCAAATCAATTAGTCTATACATTAAGAGTCAAAATCCTTCTTTAAAATGGGATAGGGTAGGGAGAAGAAGATGTAGAAACTGGTTGTTAGATTAAAGTCACTAGGTTTATTGGTGGGTTCCTGTTGTTGTTGTTTTTTCCTTCTGATTGTAGACCAAACTATTTCTGGAGAGGTTTTAGCATCTCTAGTCTATGCCCAAAGTATTAGGGACAAAGAGGGGATAAGTGGGACAAACATGAGTCCAGCTGGATGTCAGATGTTATTTGAACATCACCTAGGTCACTTTTTAACAAGTTATTTTCTTTCTCCGTGAGCAGGGACGATATTTGTTTTTACTCACCATTATTTCTCCAGAGCACGTACAATGCCATGTACATGGCTAGTCGATCCATGTGGCACATAAATAATTAAATGAATTAAGTGAATGCTCCATTCTTCCTCCTATAAATATTTTTTCCAGTTCTATCTCTTTGGCATCCCTCATCTGTCTCTCCATCGCCAATGCTACTCATTCAGAGCTAACAACCTCTCACTGAATCTATTACAGGAGTCTCCTGAAGTTCTTCATGCTTCCAACCTATAGCATTCCATCCAACCCCACATACATACACTGAGAAGAGTAAACTTCAGGAAATACAACTCTGAGGATGGCTCTCTACTGCCCCAAATCCTCTGGATATTTCTAAAACTGGTACTGGTCCCTACCTCAGACTACTCTGGCCCCTCTCTCTACTCTTTGGTCTTCCCATGTGTCTCCAACATTTTTCACATTGTGGCACACATTTTAAAATGGCAATATTTATACGATATGCTAGAGTCTACAGAGGAGTCTCTAAGAGCCCCAAGACCAAGGAATTTGACAGCTTCATACACCTGTAAGCCATGTGCTTTGTCACCCTGATTGGGAGCTGGTTTGGGAAACATCAGTTCAACATTCAAGTCTTGTGGAAGAGTGGCTTTCTCTATGAAATCTTTCTTCTCACTTTTGTGACTCTACCAAGGGCTTTTTAATGTACTCTGACTATTTATTCCTGTCTTTACTATGAGACCTTAAATCCCTTTGAAACAGAAAACATATCTTACCTATCAGTGAATCCTAGAATACAATGATGGTGCCCAGATGAATGGAAAATGAACAGAAAAAGGGACTAGAATGATTCAAGAGTCCTTTGTCCAAATATCTTGGATGGCTGTTAGTTTCATTTCCTTACATCATCACTGTATTATATGTAGATTGTTTTTAAAACTAAAGTGATTTCCTTCCCTCACCACCCCTCCCCCCCAGGAAAAAGCTTTTTTCTAGAAGCAAGGTTCCAAACTACAATCAGGACTAAACAGAGTGCTGGCATTTTAAATGAAAACCATCTCCAAAAGCAAACTACAGGTACCCTGTGAAACCAAGTCCTAAGTACCCAGCAAACAATTGTGCTTTTTGCCATCAGAACATTATCTGCCAATGGATGCTTCCAAAATCAGATGTTTTTCATCAGCAAGAAAAGAGAGATTCCAGAAGGTGAAGAGATTATAAATGCATTGAAAAATGTCAACATTTTCAGTTCAACTTATGATTGAAATGAGTATAACCTCGTATTTTAAAATCCCTGGAATGCTCTTGATGTGGTCAAGAGGCAAATGGAAAGCTGAGGCTGCCAGAGAGGTTTGTGACTTCTCAGATGGACGTGACAACAGAATGAGCATGGCTAGACATCCCCTTCACCTAGAAAGCCATTGTATTCTAACTGGGAAGCCAGTGAACAGCATCAAGTTCATGGCCAGTTTGAAGGAAGCTCACCAAGTACGTCCCATCTAAGAAAGTATAGCTCTCAGCAACATGCCGACTCAACAATTTCCTACAGATGATACTTTCATCCTACAGATGAAACATGACAGTTGATGTTTTGCTACGGACCTAAATAAAATCAAGGCATCATCTCTTTGTGGCAATCATGTCCCTGTTTCTCTCCCAACCTTATGTTCCCTAGTGAATAAAAACTCTGGTACAGTCAGTTGTAAAATGTAGATGATAGAATGCCTAGATTGATGTGAATGAAGGAAAGGAGGCCCAAAGGCAGGAAGGATTATTTGTGGGGTCTTGAAGGAAGGGGCAGAAGAAATGGCTGCAGGAGCGGACAGCTCTGCCCAGGCCCTGGGGCAACGTCTACCTTTACCTTGAGGAAGTGGCAGGTAGAAGCCAACAACAGGCTACCTGGAGGAATGTATATCTCAAGATCAACCAAGGATCTCCAGGAACCAAGAAATCAAATTCATCCAGTTGGAGAACAGGGACATTTTATAGGGGAACACGGTGTTACATTGGATGTGGACAACTCGGAAAGAAAAATATTTGACACCGAAGTGTTCCCACCAGGGAAGCCCTAGGCCTGAAAGCAGCCCTCTCTACCAGAGTCCATGCAACAGTGGCACCCACATGCTGCCCTCTGCTGGCTGATGTACAGAGAGCATCACAACAGGGAGCAGGGGGAAGAGATAACTGCATGTGACCACACAGAAGACATTGCCAGAACTCCCAGTTTCTCTGCCATTGTGGAAGGGAAGGTATTAATTTTAATATGACTCCATGGGTGCCCAAAGCCTAGAAGAACAGAGGACAGTGGCTTCTAGCCCATTCAGTGGGATGAATGAGAAAAGTACTTTTGCCAAAAGTCTATCCAATAAATAGGAACTACGGAGTAAGAGTTCAAACCAATCTCTTCTCACTTGATATTTATACTCACCAGATAATCTCTTCAAATACAATAGTCCCCCTTATCCATGGTGGCACATTCCAAGACCCCCAATGGATGTCTAAGACCATGGGTAGCTCGAAACTAGAGCTATCAACCCAGAATTCTACTCCATCCAAACACCACAGAAAAACTGTGACCTGACCTCTACCCATGTCACCAAAGCCCAACTGGCAAGCCTTCACTTCTGCCCTCATGAAACTGTGATGAGACACCCCAACACTCCTGCTAGATGGTGTCAGAAAAAGCCAAATACACCCGCACCAGGGGTTTAACAAGGTCCCCATTTTACAATGTCAGCAGAAATTACATGCGGGGACAGATGGAAGGAAGGAGGAAAGAAACATGGACAGCCCCACCGGTTCCTCACGAAATAACTCTTGGCTGTGGGGTTCCCATCAATATCAGCACACTCTCCCTAAAAGATGCAGGATGGCTGATCAGCTTAGCAAAGATCTTTCTTTTGACCTAGAGGTAGTATTAGCCAAAATGACAATGCAGAAATTATACAGAATTTGGATTCAGAAGACACAGTGGAAGTTCTCCCGTCACACTGGGCCTTCTTCAACATTAGCACACATCACCATCGCATCACCTCGAGCAATTATTGAAAGACAAACTTCTGGATCCCACCCAGAGAGTTGCTGATTCAGCAGGTCTGGTGGAGGCTGAGAAGTCACATTTCTAATAAGTTCCCAGGTGACAGTCATGCTGCTGGCCTGGGAACCACACAATGAGAGCTACTCCTTTGCTACCTAACATCCTTGTGACCATAAATATACCTCTTAACTCTCTGAATTTCAATGTCCTCATTTGTAAAACCCAGATGCCAACCATACCTACCCCAACTATCTAAAAGAGTAGGTTATGAAAAGTGAAAATAAGAAAACATACACACCAATATTTTGTAAATCAGAAAACATTATATCAATCCATTCCTTCATTCAAAAAATATTTTTTATAACAGGTATTACATACGCTGCTACTATGTTATGAGCTGAGACAAAATCAGCCATTGGAGCTTACAGTCTAGTACAGCAGAGAAGCAGTCAACAGATAATTATGTGATTAGAAGTAAATAAATGTTATTTGCCATCAATGAAAGCATTTGAGCAAGGGTGTAACATTTTCAAATAGGAAGCAATAGAGTAAAAATACATGGCTAAAAAACAAGTTAATGTCAAATAGGAAAGCCACAGAAAGGTAAAGATACTAAGCCCTGTCGAGCCATTAGCTACACTTGAGAGTCTTGGATTCCTTTGCAGAAAAATTAGCGAAGAAAATCATCTCAAGTCTTTCCAAATTACTGTCAAGCAGGTAGAGTAACTTCTGTGGCATTTTGAGTGTGTGAGATAGAGCGATCAGATACAGCAGAAATGGGCAATGGGAGTGGGGAAATATTTTCCGTGTTGATGTTCCGCACCTACAGGAAGCAGTCCTAGCCCTGCACTTGTAGCTTTCAACAACACCGGGCGCTCTGCAGGCTGTGAATCAGAGCCACAGTGGGCTGCCTTTTATTAAGTCTGACTGGACAGAGATTTGCCTTCACCAAGCCCATGCTGCAGATTAGGTCACCTTTAGGACAAAATGCATTCCCCCGTGTGGGAGGCAAGCTCTATCCAAAGGTTCTCCAGGAAAGTTCTATCTGTGGGCGAGGATTTCAAAGTGTCCCCGAGTAGGAGGTGAATAGGGACTATGTCCTCCAAGACTAGCCAGCCAGCTTGGAAGAGTCCAATGCTACCCAACTGCTTTTGGTGACAAATTGGTGGTTTGATGAATTGGTGGTTTGCTCATGGGCTTGAAAATCCAGCCAAACTGATGTAGAAGGTACTGGAGGCTCCTTTTATGTTTTGTTCTGGGTCCTTCAATAATATAAAAATTATACTCTTTCTTCTGCTCAATGCTTTTAAAAGGCAAAAATATATAGCTTCCTCCAAGAGGTTTCCATAAGCTATTTACAGAAGAAAGAGTTCTGTTATGAGACTTACCAGGGGATCCCTTCATAGCTTGTATAAGTATCTAACCACTATGCCGTACACCTTAAGTTGCTATAATACTGAATAAAAATAGTTTTTTAAGAAAATTTGTTTTCCAGTATTTATTCTCTAGGAAGAGACCAAATGTCCCAAATGAAAAGGGAATTTACTGCTCTGCTCTGTGTCTTATTCACAGGAGGAGGGCAGGTCTGTGAACCTGGATCAGACCAGCCTAATAGGTGATGTGATCACCAACTAAGCATGCAATCAACTTAATTTAGTTTAATATCTTGAATCCTAGCGTGCGGAGGACCCGGGTTCGATTCCCGGCCAGGGCACACAGGAGAAGCGCCCATTTGCTTCTCCACCCCTCCGCCGCGCTTTCCTCTCTGTCTCTCTCTTCCCCTCCCGCAGCCAAGGCTCCATTGGAGCAGAGATGGCCCGGGCGCTGGGCATGGCTCTGTGGCCTCTGCCTCAGGCGCTAGAGTGGCTCTGGTCGCAATATGGCGACGCCCAGGATGGGCAGAGCATCGCCCCCTGGGGGGCAGAGCACCGCCCCTGGTGGGCGGGCCGGGTGGATCCCGGTCGGGCGCATGCGGGAGTCTGTCTGACTGTCTCTCCCTGTTTCCAGCTTCAGAAAAATGAAAAAAAAAAAAAAAAAATATCTTGAATCCAACTTGGGATAGTTTGTCCTTCAAACACGTCTCCGAGTGGCCCGTTGAACCTCCATCTCTTTCTATTTTCTTTTGTCTTTGTTGTTCCTGCTCCCCTTTCTTCTTTGTACAGTGATCCCAAGAACAAAACTATATGTCTTGATTTGAGACCCTAAGAGACCCACTTCTCCCAGCCCCTCCCCCCATTGACATGTCTGGAATCCCCACCACGTGTCATCTCTCATGCATGTATCACCCAGGGAAACAGGCAGACTGAAGACTGTCACAGCTTGGACTTCCCTGGAAATTACACTCTGACTCAGAGAGTCGGGTCCAGGAAGCTAACTGGTCAGGATGCTTCACGAGGAACACCTGCTAGGGACAGAAGGAAGCAGACTGGGCAGAGGGAAATTTGGGCTGTGATACAGTTACAATCAAGGCCTCAGCCAACATTACAGAGAGCTCTGGACAAGGTCTTGTCATCTTGCACACGTGCTGTTTGCTCCTGATTACCCCCGTGATTCTGTAGCTGGAGAATAACAACAACAACAACATTTACTACTGAACACTGGTCAAGTCCTGTTGGGATGCTTTCTGCATGCATCATTTAATTCAATCCTCACAAAACCCTGTGATGCAAATAGTATTAGCACCATCTTCCTTAAGGCAATAAGCTCAAAAATACCGCATCTGTCCTCTGCAGTGTAACCAGTAAGTGCCTGAGGGGTAGAGATCTGATTCCAAAACCACATTCTTACGTGCTGACCTCCAGCCTCCAGAACCAGGGGTCCCCCACCACTGGCCCAGGGTTCCTAGACCATGTCCTCAACTTGACATTCTATTCAATAGATCCACTGGAGGGCTCCCGTCTAGTATTCAGTTAGATCAGCGGAGGCTGTAATGGATTATGTTCCAACTCCTGAAGAAATACAACCAGGCTCCAACTGGCTGTAGACACTCCACATTTGGGAACATTTGACTCCTGGGTGTCCATGCCCTTGCATGCTAGCCCCACACAAATCCAGTGCACAGGGCTCTTGTTTAATGGGTGACCTTCTCAAAATAGTTACCGAGATTAGCTCTCCCTGCAAGGTCTCTCTGGGGAAGCTTCAGAGACAGATCTGCCTCTGAGCTTTCCAAGTCCCTTGTTTGGGGTTTCAGAAAAATTACCCACAACACAGCCTTGCCTGAATCTATCATCACTTGACTTTTTCGAAATTTGAGTCATTTGGAGCTTTGTACTACTCTATTCATTTTCACTGATCTCATTTTTTCCCCTTTCTTCATTTTTTCCACAGAAGGGGCCACTTTCCCACATTTTGCCAAAGGCCTCTCTGTTCCATGAAAGGTGATAATAACTAAGTCAAGTGTTGAAAACTTCTGAGATGTTTCATGTCAGATCACTGTGGGCTGCTGCTTTCTTCTTCCTCTTAACAGAGAAGACAAAAAAGATGGCAGGCAGGATGTCGTCAAGATACTGTGACAGGTATACAGCTTAATCAAGATGAGCTCATTTCCTATATTGGGAGAGATGGAGTTTTTAAGAACAGAATTTCTCAAGTGATATCATCATCCTGCGAGGGAAAAAGTCAATGAGACAAAGGGACTCTAAGGGAGCAGGATACTCTTCAAACAAAGAGTATCCATTCAAACTAAGCACAAAGGTAGACCAACCCATCTGTAAAGGCAAAGGAAGCCAGAGGTCAAGCTGGCCACCCTGAACTCTGTAGCCTTCTAGAAGGAGGAACTGCCCATAGCATTGAGTCAAGGAAAAAAATACATTCATTTGTTCACACTAGTTATTGGCCATCTACTAAGTTTTTATTAGTATATTATACTAGGCACTAGAATATCAGTATATTCAAGATTCAGTTTTACAACCAAAGAACCCCCTTCCACTCAAATGCAATGGCCTCAAACATTTTCTGTCATATTATTAGTCCTATTTAATTGAAAATGAGATTGAATCTCAAATAGACAGATGAAAGGCAGAGTCAGGATTTGAACCCATGGTGCTTTCACACCACAGTTCAAGCCCTTATAGCTACTGCACAGACACATGGTGGGAAACAAATGAGACAATAAACATAAAAGCTCATCATAACCTGACCAGGTGGTGGCACAGTGGATAGAGAGTCAGACTGGGATGCAGAGGACCCAGGTTCAAAACCCTTAGGTCACTGGCTTGAGCATGGGCTCCTCCAGCCTGAGCACAGGCTCACCAGCTTGCATGCGGTGTGGGGTCGCTGGTTTGAGCATGGGATCATAGACATGACCCCATGATCACTGGCTTGAGCAAGGGGTCACTCGCTCTGCTGTAGCCCCCCGCTCCTGAAAGGCACATATGAGAAAGCAATCAATGAACAAGCAATCAATGAACAACTAAGATGCCACAATAAAGAATTGATGCTTCTCTTCCCTCCTGTCTGTCCCTATCTGTCCCTCTCTCTGACTCTCTCTGTCTCTGTCACACACACACAAAAAAGAGACTCTTCATAAAGTCTAAACTGATACACTCAGGTGATATATTATTATTATTGGTATTGTTTACTATTATTATTGTGATTGTTCAGCCAAGATATTAGACACAGAAGTTAGAGATCAAATAACTTGCCCAAGGTGACATCGCAAAGAAATGATAGTTGGGTTGACAGCACACAAGTTCTAAATCCTAGTGTCCTTTTCACTTCCTGCTGTGACTCAGTTAATTAATTGGTGCCTCGGCCTTCTTGGCAGTCAAATGGGAACCATGATAACTAATGGCTATTGAGGGAGCTCAATGAGATCACCCGTGCACATAGTAGGTGCTCAGTAAAATTATCTTCCTCCCATCAACCCGGGGCTCCAGGCACAGAGCTGCGCCCTGCCTGCCACGTTCATAATGACTTGCCACATTTTCACAACCACAGACATAAAGCAGCCCTCTGAAAGGTCATCTCCATTCTTGATGACTGCTGATGGAAACAGTAGCTCCAGTAAGATCTGTGGAATGTCACCACTATTGGGCAAGCCACCTGGAGGTGGCACTGGGGTGATTGATCTTCGCAGATCTGGGGAAATGCTGCTGCTTCCATGTCACTGTCCTTTCAACAAACATCCCAACCACTCCTCTCGCCACGAGGACCCTATAAGGCACCAGAACATCAGCACTACCAACCCCGTGTTCACCATCAACCCGTGCTGTGAAGACACTTCCAGGAATTGTACAGTCCAGCAACTAGGCTTTTCAAAGCAAAGAACAAGACCAGCTTCTTGAGGACAGGGTTTTCCCATGGGAGCACACCCCTCCGCGGATGCCTGGCTCCTGCCAGCTCCATTGGGATCCTTCCAACTCTGCATCTGATAAAAAGTGTCTGCAGAATGAAAATCTCCTCTGTGTCCTCCCAAGCCTAAACAACCAAAACTTCACAGCTCCCAGACACCACGGCATTAGATGAGCCTTTGTTACTTGTATGGAGATGGCCCATATAAGTTTGTATACGGTTGACAAATATATTTGAAAAACAACATTCCTCCAGCAACTCTGGTTCCATCATCTCTTTTTTTTCTTTTTTTCTTTTTTTTTTTTTTTTTTTTTTTTGCGATTCCTTCACAGGTATCCATCTTCCTAGACCACGTGTATTTAGATTTTGTTGTGATTCCTGAGATAACAAAGTCACGTGTGCTCCCGGAACACTATCTTCACAGGAATGCATTCATCTCATGCAGTTCATTCAGGGTGAGACACCTCAAGGAAGCAGGTAGGCAAATTCTAATGAAGCTCCACGCAGGGGCAGTTCTGAGGGATGGCATGCATTTCCAGTCACCCTGTCCACTAGAAACGCCACACCACACACATCCTAACGCCATGTGAGAAACCAGTTGTGGCTACCCCTCTAATCTGTGAGTTCCCTCAGAAGTAGACCAAGAGCCATGGCTAATCAATTTCTTATAGTCTTAACATCAGGAGTCCAAAAAATGTTGAATGAATAAGCTGCTAGTTAGCTCAAAATGAACCTAAGAATACACACTTGTTGATTTTCTGTGGATGGAGCCAGTGAAGTGAAAATCCAAAGCAGATTACAAAGGGTAAGGCAAGAGCTTGAGGAACTGGCGCTTCTTTTGTCTGTCATCAACCAAGCAGGTGGATCCGCTGAGCAGTGAACAGGAATGTGTGGTTCTGAAAGAAAAACTGTCAGCAGTGTGGACACCTCCCATTGCTCTGGGCTCGATGATACATCTCCCTGACCTCAACCCGGAGATGCTGCCAGACAAAACCCACGAGGACTCTGCAGGGAATGGGTTCCAGTGTTTCTTCTTCAGCATAGAGTGTAGAGCCCTTGAATCAGCACCTCATTGTCAACATTTCTCTCCATCAAAATCCCACAGAGCACAGCCTATCACTTGGGATTGACACATCCCTGTGTTGGACAAACTCCCCTCCTTCCAATATGAGATGCTCATTCCCTACCCGTATCACATCAAGGTGACCACCTGCGCTAGGCTCACTGGGCTATGAAGAAGCAGAGTGACATGGAACAAACCCCGCCCTCCTGACCCAGTTTTCTCTCTTCTGCTTTTCATTCCCTCCCCACACCCTCCCCACTGTCTCTTCTCTGTGATCCTCCACAGAGGGGCAGGGTCAGACCCAGGGAAATGGACAAATGTGCCCATCCCAGCTTCTCATAACCACTTAAACACTGACAACTTGGCCTCTCACTGTGTTCCATCATGAAATCTTATCATCTGGAGAAGGATGAGGATGAGGGGGAGGATTTTTAGGTAAAATAAAGGTTAAATGATAAAACACAGCAATCGTTAATTCTAAAAGGACACCAAAATTTTTCCAAAAGACACCAAATGAAAAAGATTCATCTCCAAGGAATCAAAACAATGTAGGATGATTGGAATTATAAAAACCATCTAGGGCCCTGGCCAGTTGGCTCAGTGGTGGAGCGTCAGCCTGGCGTGCAGAAGTCCCGGGTTCGATTCCCGGCCAGGGCACACAGGAGAAGCGCCCATCTGCTTCTCCGCCCCTCCCCCTCTCCTTCCTCTCTGTCTCTCTCTTCCCCTCCCACAGCGAGGCTCCATTGGAGCAAAGATGGCCCAGGCGCTGGGGATGGCTCCTTGGCCTCTGCCCCAGGTGCTAGAGTGGCTCTGGTCGCAACAAAGTGACGCCCCAGAGGGGCAGAGCATCGCCCCCTGGTGGGCAGAGCGTCGCCCCCTGATGGGCGTGCCGGGTGGATCCCGGTCGGGTGCATGCAGGAGTCTGTCTGACTGTCTCTCCCCGTTTCCAGCTTCAGAAAAATACAAAAAAAACAAACAAACAAAAAAAAAAAACATCTAATGATGCTTCCACTGGGTCTGAAACACTTGGGAGGCCATAGCAGAGAAACTTTTAAAAGTAGGAGAGCAGAAACAGAACCTAAATTTCTCCTACACCAACTGGAAGAAGACGTTGCTGGGGACAATAGAAGGACACAGGACAAAAACAGCCCTGTTTCCCACTCCCAAGATCAGGATCCATTGAGAGGTACACAAGAGTTGTATATGGAGATGAAAATATCAACTTTATTTCTGGTCAATCTTATGTTGGAGAACATGGCTTACATGAATAGTACAATGAGCTCTTTATTACTGAATCCCAGAAGTAGGCATGTGGAAGGCTGAAAGAACACAGCCTGCCCCTGTAAAACTTTCAGCACAGAGGAACAGGTCAGAAGGTGTTTATAGGCAGACAAATCTCCCCTCGAGCTCCCATATTTTCCCCACTGCCCACACAGACAAGGCAAAAAGAGGTCCACCTACTTCCTCATCCTCTTCCTCATCCCAAATTTCTTCACTTTTCCTCATCCCAAACTTTATCTCCAATAAGATGTACCTTCTCAAGGAAGATGTGGATGAGATCAGGGTGTTCTGCTAACAGAAATCCCTCAACATAGAAAGGAACATTGATATTGGAGAAGATGAGTTCCTAGCCATGCGGGTGTTATAATCAATCACCCCCAAGGAACCTAATGAGTGCTTACTTGGCACCAAATTTTGCCCTAGTCATGAAGATCACAGCAAAGGAAGAGAGGAAGCTAATATCTTGTGAGCACCTACTTATGCCAGGCACCATGTTAAGGGCTCCTGAGCACACTGTACATCATTTTATTTAACCCACACCATTCTGAGAAATGAGTGTTAGCATCCTCTTTCTTCTTCACACAAAGGAGGCAACAACGGATTGGAAAGGTTGTAGAGACAAGGACACAGAAGAGTCTGCAGCTGTTTTACAATGCAAATAAATACAGGAGAAATCATTCTAAGGCCGCAGCAACACCTATTGTCCATCCTGAACACAAAGTGAATGGAAGGTGAACATGATGGTGTTTAGAATGAGAGTGTGACACATGCATGAGCAGCAACCTGCAGAGCCAGAGAGCAGAGAATGAGGAAGTGGGATGGTTGAGGACTGAAAGGGGACACGTCCGGCTGGAGATGGGCGTGGGGAATGAAGCAGAGAGACATTCCAAAGATAAAGAAGAAAGTCAGGAATCTTTGACCAGGTGGCCTGCTTTGATCAAGAGCAGGCATTCTCACTGAAGGGTGCTCCTGTATTCAGGCTGTTATCAGCACTAACACTCCAGAGAAGATGGAGAATGAAGCCCCGTCTAAGAGCATGGGGTGGGGAAAGAGGGAAATGAGTGTGGAAAAGCTTCCCTTCTTTGTTTGTACTGCCCTCACCATATGTATTTATATTTCACTGTCTTCCACTGCACAGGGTGACAATCAGCAATGGGATAAGCCTACGCTGTTGCCATGATCCCAATGTTAATGCTAAACAATTATTCCTTTGAGACTTAAAAGACCTCCTCTGCGACTATTCAAAAAGGGAATGGCTTGGTCAACCAAATATTTAGCTAGTGTATAATACCATAATCACTTTTTCATTTTAAGTAAAAGCATACTTGTTTATCCTAGGAAAAAGTGAAGTGGTCATCAGTATTTTTACCACATCAATCTAATAACAATACTACCACCTACTGAAGGTGTTTGGGTAATCACAGTAGATCCTACTTTTAGAGTTTTACAAATTACAAAGCTGTCTTACATGTGAAATTATTTTTATTCTAATTTTATAGGTGATGAAACTGAACCTTGGAGAATTTAAGTAAATTACTGGTCTTCATTTGTCTTAAAGATAGTCTGTTAGGATTCAAGTCCAGGGTTCTTTGACTTTGAAAAAACATTCCAAATATCTAATCACACTATACAAAGAAATATGACACAGAGATGCATAGAAAATTCTGAAATGGCTATTAATATCTTTGATCAAATGTCTCTGTTGTTTTGTAAGTGAGGCTGAGCAACCATCCAAATAACCAAACCTTTTGATAGTTTCTTATTTTTTCCCTTGTGGACCTATAAGAAAAATAATTTTATTTTATCTTTTGCTTATATTAAAAGTGAAAAAAGCCAGAGGATAATTGTTCTTCTGGTAAATGTTTAAAATGCAGATCTTCAGAGGGGAAAGCCCTGATTTGCACAACTTGACGATTACTATAGTGTAAATCTCCCACCATGGTCAGTTTCAAGCTGCCAATGTGATGTCACTGAATGAAGAGTTGGGAAGTGATATGCACCATCACCTCTCGTGAGCCAGGATATATTGGGTCAAACGCACCCCTGCCTGTGACTGCCAAACTGAATTAGTCAAATTAATTTATCTCATGATGTATCTAATGAAGAAATGCATCAGTGACAGAGAACTGCACACAAGTGATAAGCTCTGGGTGTGGCATTAATCCAGTTAAGCTTTGGACATGGAATTGGTCTTTCAACTGAAGACATAAGAACTCAGAAAGGAATCTCAGCTTTCCTAACAAAACTGAAGCTAGAACAGCCAACTTGATACTTTTAGCTTGACAAAGCAAATCTCCAGATGAGAACAGGTGGTTGAGAATACAGCCTGGGTTTATCCATGTTTGCTTTAGCCCTTCCCCTTTGAGTCCCTAAATTTAACCCTATTCATAACTTTACTGGCCCCTAGGGTGACCTATTTTCCTTTCAACACTGTTGGTTTCCCTTAGCATAGTTTAAATTTTCAAAATCCTTTCATTTAACACAGAAAGCAAGAAACACAAAGAGTCTGGGGGTGTTGATCCTAACTTTGAGCCTGCCCCACTATACACTTTGAGAATGGTTATCAAATGAAATAAAACAAGCCAGATAGTTGGGTAAAATATTTTCATATTATATGTATGATACAAGACTTGCATCCAAAATATATAAAGAACTCTCTAAACTCAAAAATAAGAAAACAAACACTTGAATTTTCTCCAATGGGCAAAAGATTTTAACAGCCACTTTACCAAAGAAGACATACAGGTGGCAAAAAAAGCACATGAATATGTTCCACATTAGTCATGAGATAAATAAAAATTAAAATTACATAAGCTATCACTACATGTATATTAAATTGGCTAAAATTTAAAAGACTGACAATACTAAGTGTTGGTGAGGATGCAGAAGAACTGGTAGGAATACAAAATGGTTCAACTACTTTGAAATACATCTTTGTCTTGCTGCAACAACTGGAATAAGAGATGCTCACATTTTCTCAAAGCATCAGCATCTTCAGAAACATGAATCACTCCATAGAGCAGAGCATAAGGCAGAAGGAATAGTTTACATGCTGCACAAGTAGCTTAAGCACCAAAGATGAAGAGTTTGACCATTGCCTGGTTTCAGGTATAAAGCAGAAGATTATGTGTTTTACTGCCAACTCTTTCCTAATAAATTTCACCAACTGGATAAATAAATAAATAAATATTTTTAAAAAGATAAATGAAATAAAAGCATTCAGTTTCTTAAAAAGTTAAGCATTCCATGATTCAGCCATTCTCTCCTCCTAGGTATTGACCTGAGAAAAATAAAACCATATATCCATCCAAAAACTTGGACAGGAAAGTTCCTAGCAGCTGGTATGTTCATAGTGAAATATAATGGTCCACAGCTGGAAACAACCTAAAGGCCTATCAACAGGTGAATGGATAAACACATAGTGGCATATTGACACAATAAAAATGAATGAAGTATTGATATATGCATAGCATGAATGGATCTCAAAATAATCATTTTGAGTGAAAGAAGTCAGACCAGAAAAAGAGTAGGTATTGTATTTATACAAAATTCTCGAACACGCAAACTAACCCACAGTGACAGAAAGCAGGTCAGTGGTTGCATAATGAAGGGGGATTCAGAGGGGCTGGGAGGGAGAGATTATAAAAGGGCCTGAGGAAATTTTTGGAGATAATGGATATATGTTCATTATTTTTGTTGTGGTGGTGGTTTCATAGGTATATATATGTCAAAACTTATCAAATTATATACTTAAAATATGTATAATATACTGTATGTAAAATATACCTCAATAATGCTTTTTTAAAAATAAAGTATTCTGAAAAGATGCCAATATCCCTAAGAGAGTCCATACCTGAGCTTTATTAGCTAATACCTTACTGGAAAAAGAGAATGAGAAGTGAGGATTGAGGGCAAACCGCATAATTTTTCCAAGAACTTGCCCTAATGACACACTTACTACACAACCCAAAAACTCTGACAAGTTTTACAAAAGCATGAAATAATGAATCCACTCTAGGACACCTTCTTTTTACCCAAAGGTGCCACTCAAGCCCATTGAGAATTAAAGAACTATCTTTAACTGGCCTGAAGGAATTTTCCTATTTGTTTCTGCTCCTTATTTTGTATTTCTCTCCTCTCCCCACTCAGGTCACCAAAGCAAAAATCAACCAATTCCAGGGGGGTAAGAAAAAGGACAATTTTCCAAAAGCCAATGAGTCACCTTAACCTCTCGGGTGATATTTCTAAAGGCCAGGAAAGGGAACGGGGATATCCAGCCACCGCTGGAAACAGTTTTGTGCCTGGCTCCAGAGATGGAACTCTGGTGGCTCTATGGCTCACTGGACTACAAAGAGGATATCTGGTCCCCAGTGAAGGAGCTCTCTGGCTTGAGGAAGTTCAGCTCCATAGTTTATGTCAACGGGAGCAACACTATTGCTCAGAAATGAAGAGAAAACCCAAGAGACAGAGCAAATAAAAATGTGTCATGTCCTCATATTTTCAAAATGGCTTTTAAAGATTCTCCAGCCCATGGGATGGCTGATAGGTGATGCTCTGCACTGCAGGGGTACTCAACGCTGGTAACTGACTGCCTCCACTAGGAGCATCCCCAAAGCCAAGTTGAGAGAGGGAAGGAAAGGACACTGAATCTCTTCTTATTAAAGAGGGAAAGGGTTTCTGGCAGAGTCAGATTTCTGGAGAGGAATCATCCATCATCCTGGGGACACTGTTTCAAATTCTTCTTTCTGTTAGAGAGCATCTTCATTCATAACACGCTAATGCGCACAGAGTCAGCCACTTGGCTGTGTGGCCAGCCCCCTCAGCAACCTTGACCTCCTTGCACTGAAATAAGAGGAAACTGTGACCCGGACCTGACATTTCCTCAGAGCACTGCCCAACCTTCCCAACACAGGGACCACAACTCACTGATAATGGGGCTTTGAAGTGTCTGGCCAAGGGCCAGGAAACATTGGAAGTGTCCTTTGGAGAATATCTGGTTTAGATTACTCCCAGTTTATAGGAAGCCACACATGCTAACTTTAGCATTTCTCCTGCCTCCCCAACATGGGAATTTCAAGCTGACTGATCTCAAGCTTGTTCTTTTGGCTCCAACCTAAATGGCAAGCCTACTGGGTCTGGGTGGTTTTGTTTGGATTCTTTTCCCTTTCTGTGCTGCATTCCAACCCTACATACATTTCTCTTCTCTATGTCTTCACGCCAACTGTTTTGGGTCATAATTCTCATGTCCCATGGGACTTTTGATTTCTCCTTGTGGGGCATTTATCCAAGAGGTATTTCTGCAATGGAAACCTAAGTCTACATCAAACAATGCAGTGCAAAGGTCCCTATAACAAAAAGTACAAGCCCTAAATGTCAATGGAGAGCACTGCTTTAGAGTGATGGAAGTACAAGTAGTAACTTTGACCAAATTAGAGAAATTAGGAGAAGGAGCAGGGTTTTTTTAAGGCTACAATAAGCTTTTTGTGTTTTCTACACTCTGTATTTCAAGTGCTCCTAACACAGACAGGTTGAAATGTTCATTAATCAGTAAGACAAAAATCATACAAATATAAGCTTTTTTACTCTGCTGGTGCAGCATTAGACCTTAAGTTTGGAAACTTCACCCAAACATACAGAGCTTCGCTTAAAACTTGGCACCACCATGTACAATCAAGGTACTTTCAGCAAATGTATCAGATTCTTGGCTTCCTATGCACATTGAAATTATTCTTAGATAGTTATAGTGGGGAGTAAATGAAAAATATGGGAAAGCCCAAATACAATGACTGGCACAAATTAGGTGGTCAATAAACATTCATTTCTACTGTTTCTGAAATTAATATTCCATCTTTATTTCAGAGTATATATTTATTGAGTGCCTACTATGTGCCCAGTAGACCAAGCTCCTATCAGAAGAAAGGAAAGGGCTGCAGCAGGAACTCTGTTAATTAGCTAATGAGTAAGGAAGGTCAAGACTCAAGTTTAGGAAGTTGTACCAAGGTTGCTTCTCAGAGAACCACCCCAACATATTTTTCAGTCTAGGTCAGCTCTGAAGACAACACCCACATCAATACCAGATCTCAAGTTGGGGTGTAGAAGAGCACAGAATCCCACTTCAGGTCAGAAAGAGATCAGCGTGTATCACTGAGGGGCTAGAGCTTCACCTCCTGAGCCTGAACTAGAGCTGTCCAGTCAAAAAAGCCACTGGTGCTTAAATCTAGACCCAGAATAATCCAGAAGTGGAGAGTGACTTGAATTAAATAGAACAATACCCAGTAGCCTTTATATTTACAACTGAAGTTATTAAGAAAAGATGGTTAGGGTATCCCTTCCTGGAAAATGAGTCACAAAATTTAGTGGGTAGAAGGGCAATTATGATCAACTGTATATTTTTCAACTTCAGGTCTTGTTTCATGACCTAGGCAATTATTGCTCATTGGGGATGTGGCAGCCATTGGACATGGCACTGGGGATAAAAAATAAGAGGCAAGACCTCTGTCTGCCACTGGGAAGTTGAGAACAGATTCAGGGAGATATGACATAGAAATCAAAAGACAAATAATAGCCATGTAGGCTATACAAAGTGTTGTGTGCTAAGTCTGCTCTTTCTCTCCCCCCCCCCCCATTGCTCCCACCAGCTCTCTCTGAGACACGATCCACGTCCAGTCTGCAGTGGTCTGGGATACTCAGCATTCAGGACTCTCTGTTCAACAAACCTACCAAGTGCTTACTTCTTTTGCTACAGGGTGGTATAAGAAAGACTAGAGACAATCGCTATGCACAGAGAGCTTTCAACGTTGGTAATAAAAAAGGACAGAAGAACACGCACAGAGAAACATGGGGTGATCATGACTTGGCTGAAGTGAGTGAGTTAACACATGAGCAGTGGACTAAAAGTTCACAAGCTTTTTCATTCTCTGCCTAACTGACTCTTCTCCCTGAATCATTTGGGAGCTTCTTTGACATGCTGTTGGGAGTCATGGGAGAACCACTGAAATTCACTTAGAGAATTGACTTAAGAGAAACAGTAGTAAACAGCAGCCTCCAAGTATATATATCCTCCGATTCTAAAAGTATTTCATCCCGTAAACTAAAACAAAAGTGTGTCTTTTGCCTAGTAGTTCTCTTAGGAAGATCGTTCTTGGAAGGTCTGGACTTATCTCTGAGTTAAGCTCTGGATTCTGGCCAATCTCATCTTTCACTAAGAGTTCAACCCCTTGGTGCACACTCCACACCAGTGGAACTTGGCTCATCTTCACCAGTGGTCAGAAACTTGAAGTCACCTACTGCTTATGTCACCACTGGACCTAGGCTAATTGCTTTACATGCTGAGTCATTCAGAGCAGCAAATTCATTGTCATCTCCCCTACCTGCCATGGGCAAGTCAGCTCTCCCACATCTGATTCTTATTCCTGGCTCACCAAGTGTGCTGTGTGACTTTTACCAACCTGTGACCTCCCCAAACTTCTATATTACCACTAATTATAGAGTAATTATAGTTCCCTCTTCCTACTGCCAGGGTTTAGCATTTTCTTAATTATTAAGGTTATAATATGGCTAAAGGACAATGGGATTGGTGACAAAGATTTCTATAACAAGATAATTTACCACCACCCACCCTTAAAAGCCATTCCCCACAGCACAGATAACATATTTTCTTGCTATAGAAAATAAGAAACCTTATTACACATTATACCTGCTAAAGATAAAGTATTCTAGTCCCATATATGAAAATCAAAAACCATTTATATACACCATAATCCCCCTTATCTACAGCTAGCCTTTCCATGGTGTCAGTTACTTGCGGTCAACTGTGGTCTGAAAATATTAAATGGAAAATTTCAGAAACAATTTATAGGTATAACTTTTAAATCACATGCCATGTTGAGTAGCGTGATGCAATCTTTCCAATTCTATTTCATCCTACCTAGAACATCAATCACCCTTTGTCTAGCATCTCCACACTGCAAACACTGCTTACCCATTAGCAGTTGTGATATCTCACCCTTATTTTACCCAATAACGGTCCCAAAGCATGAGAGTGGTTATTTTGGCAATTCAGATGTACCAAAATGATGCCATATAGAGCTTCCTTTAAGTAAACAGGTAAATACAGTATAATAGTATATTGTGAGATATCACATAACTTTTATTACAGTAATTGCTATAATTGTTCTATTTTTCTTACTGGTTATTATTAATCTCTTACTGTGCCTAATTTATAAATTAAACTTTATCATACATGAGCATGTACAGTTAGGAAAAAAACAGTATATAAAAGGTTTGGTACTATCTGTGGTTTCAGGCATCCACTGGGGGCTGAAGGGGTCTTGGATATATCTCCCATGGATAATGGGGGACAACTATATATTCATCCAACAAACATTTATTGAATATCTATAATATGTTATGAAGTTCACCAGATATAGAAAAGAAAAAGGGAAAAACTCTTTTCTTAACAGAAGCCACAGACACAAACTATTTACTATAATAAAACTTTAGCAATGCTCTAACAATTATATGTACAAAGCACTCTGCACACAAAGAGACTTCAGAAAGATGGCACTTGACCTTGGCTCTGAAGGTACGGAGATATTACCAGGCCTGAGAACAGGCATTGTGGGCAGAGGGCACAGCCTTGGCAAAGGCAGATCCATACCCCTGGGAATCCTGAGGAGTTCAGTGTGTTAGACGAAAGGATGTTGTGCTGGTGCCAAGAGGGAGGCGGGCCTGAGAGGGCTGGGGAGGTGATTAGCAAAGAGCAAGAGATCAATCTGGAAAGTTAGCCAGGAGCCAGATTGCAAATGTCAGACCGAATAGATTTTTCTTTATTCTCAAAGCAACGAGGAGTCAAATGCTTTTTTTTTTTTTTAGCATGGTGGAGTGAAGGGTAGGAGAGAGAAAAGTGGGGGGGGGGAGATATTTACTCCAAAGTCACAAGTCACTGGAATAGCAGATGAGTGTACTAGGCAGGGGGGAGAAGGATTGATGAGCTCAGTTGCCATGGGATCACACACAGGAGAGTGTGAGCTGCGATTTGAACGAGGTCAGCCCAGTGGTCCGTCTGCAAGCGAGTTTCACACCTGGTCTGGGGGCAGTACGGTTTCTAAGAGTCAGAAGGTTCCAGTGTGTTTTAAGCACCAGCTCTAAATCATGGACATGACTCAAGTGTTGGGCTTCGTGCTACCATCTGTGTTCATTGGCTGATTTTATCCAATTTTCCTTTTGTGTGTTTTTTGTATGTGCATTGCTTTAAAATGCTTTCTGGTGCTTGTTTCTACCTCATAGGAGGAGTAGATGTAAGCCAGGTCAGTATTTCATTGCTTTGGGTCCAAGGACTGAAAAAGACCAGGACAGGCCTAGCAAGAAGGCAATTGCCAAGGAAGACCATAGTCAAGAAAAAACGAACTTCCATGCATGTATTTCTGAGCCTGGAATCGAGCTCATCTTTCTGTGGCTTAACTTTTGGGTCTAACAATCATTTGAATGCGACATCTGAAAAACAGAGGCTAACTGTCATGCATTTGTCTCTTGGTCGGGTCTTTTCTGGAATGACTTCTTCAGCTAATGCCTGAGAACCTTCTGACGTGCTTTTATAAGCAAAGAGTACAGATTCCAGTTAAGAAGAGCCCGATGACATCTGCTTCTCATCAGTACAATGGAAAATGGATGGTCAGAGCTTTGCCAGAGACGGTGTTGAACTGTCCTCGGTTGGAGGTCCAGGAACTAATCCTGATGCCAGTGACAGTCTAACCTGCCTACTTTCCCAGTCTCATCTCACACCACTTGCCCACACATGCCTTTTGTTCCAGCCACACGGAACTACTCATAGAGGCCCATTAATCTGCTGTCCCTTTGTATCCCTTGTCCATTGTCTCTGTACCACTGCCCAGAATGGCTCCCCCAGGTTCCCTTCCCTACCTGGTGAGGTCCTACTCATGTCTATCAGGAATAAAGGAGATAGGCTTTGCACAAACCTCAAACGGTTGCCATGAAAAGTCAAACAGTAGCATCCACCTCAAGTTCTCAGAACAGGATCTGGTCTGTTGTAAGCACTAAACACACTTTAACTAGTCTCATTATGCTTCTCTCTAGATTCAAGTATCACCACTTACAGGAAATCTCCCATGAATCCTTCCCTCCCTCTCAGGTGCTGTCATAAATGTGCTCATGGACAATGAACATGTGTCTATGACAATAATAACAATTAATAAGGACAAACATTTATTGCTTGCTATGTGCAGGCACTGCCCTGAGTTATTACAAATATCTAAGCCTCCCAGTAACACCACAAGGGAGTTGTACTATTATTTCCATTTTAGAAAAGAGCAAACAGACAGGTTGAACCTTTTCCAGGAGCAAACAGCTAGTAGATAGCTGAACCAAAACCCAGTTGAGAGCCAATGTCTTATCCTTGATTACATCAACTTTCATTTGCTATTTTTGCTGTCCCATTATTTCTCCCCCACTAGAGTACAGTTCTTCAAGGACAGAAATCTGTTTTTGTTGTTGTTGCTGTTGTTATATTGTTTTTCCCAGACCTGGGCCCTGTGCCTGGTACAAAGTGCTTGCTCAACAAATGTTTGATAAATTATTATATTTTTATTATTATATTGTTTATATTATAACCAAATTCCCACCACACAAAGAAGGAAATGAAGACTGGAGTGTCTTACCAAAATAAGTTGATCCAGAAGGTGGTGTTTCCCATTTCCTGACTGCATTTTATGGTCAAGAACAGGCTCCGGACCTGGAGGGGTCCTGCCTTCCTAAAATTCAGCTGCAACCACAGCCTCATAATTCTCATAAACAAAGGCACAGTGTGGTCAACTGCTGTGCAAATCCACAGAGGAAAGTATTTGGACAGGACATGGCTCTTCCCTGTGAAAAATCTATTTAACAAGGAAACCTACCAGAGCTGACTCATGCCTGGACTGCCTTACCTCTGCTTCCTGCCAATCTGTGTCCATCACTCCCTTGAACTCCAAATGCCCCTCCGAGGTGCTGTCTGGCTCACCACATCCATGTGAGAACACGACACAGGCTGCCTCCACATTCCTGCAATTCTCGGGCAGACACTGTTGAGACTGTGTTAGCATGCCCTTCTTCACATATTAACCCCAATCTGTCCTCCACATTTAATGGTGACAGCATTATGTGTGTTGGGAAATAGAGCTAAGAATGAGTTGGGGAGCGAATAGGCTGATGGCAAGCCTAGGCAATGAGTGAGAGTAGCTCAGACAGCAAGTATAGACAATGGTTGCAAGAGGAGCTCTCCAGAGTAGCAAAGACCAGAGGCAGTAGTGAGAGGAGGGTACTGGGAAAGGAGAGAGCTCTTAAAAGATGGATATTAAACTACTCACAAAAATTAGGGGAGCAGGGAACGTGCAGATACTCCAGTACTTTCAGCCTTTTGTATGGTGCATTTCCACCAATGAAATACAAGTTGGGCCCTGGCCAGTTGGCTCAGTGGTAGAATGTCGGCCTGGCGTGCAGAGGTCCCAGGTTTGATTCCCGGCCAGGGCACACAGGAGAGGCGCCCATCTGCTTCTCCACCCCTCCCCCTCTCCTTCCTCTCTGTCTCTCTCTTCCCCTCCCACAGCCGAGGCTCCATTGGAGCAAGGATGGCCTGGGCGCTGGGGATGGCTCCTTGGCCTCTGCCCCAGGCGCTAGAGTGGCTCTGGTCGCGACGGAGTGATGCCCCAGAGGGGCAGAGCATCGCCCCCTGGTGGGCAGAGCGTCGCCCCTGGTGGGTGTGCCGGGTGGATCCCGGTCAGGTGCATGCGGGAGTCTGTCTGACTGTCTCTCCCCATTTCCAGCTTCAGAAAAATACAAAAAAAAAAAAAAAAAAAAAGAAATACAAGTTGGTTTTGCATCTCATTTGCACAATTGAACAAGTTTTTTTGACTTGTCATTTGCTTTCCTGATGTTCTTCTTTAATAAAAAAAAAATCAAATGCTTCTTTTTTTATTGCTTCATATTCACTTTGAAATATCCCCTAATTTTTGTGAGCAGTATATTAAGGCTAGTTTATGTGCTGATTGGAACAATCCAGCAAAGGGGCAACTGACAGACACAAAGAAGGGGTAAATGAGGAGTCAAGTCCTTTAGAAGGAATGGGACCCAGGAGGGGAATGGGGGGATGTCACCTGTAATAAGAGACCCAATGATACTTGGTGATCAGTTTCATCAGAGATGCAGGTATACAGGTAGACCTGGAGTTATTCTCACCTGGTCCATCTATATTCTCTGTGGAAGATGCGCTAACCATGAGGGTGAGAATGGGAAAGTAAACTTCTTGGAGTGTTTGGCAGGATGGTCAGGCAGAGAGGTGTATACTTTTGAGATCTGTCATCACAGGTATGCAATTCTCTCCAGTAATATTCAGGGGCTCAGATGTAGGTGCAGTGCTGTTACAGTTGGGATTCTAAGCTCTGGGACCCACCCACACTCCGTACACAAAGATCAAATGAAGCGAACAAGCTGGTCCCTCCTTTCATGCAGCCGATAAAGTAGCTGGAAGAAAGCAAAACTGACACAACCGGAAACGAGCCCAGTGACGTAGAAAACAGGCGGTACCATTCAAGTCTCTTCACTCGGAACTGTTTCCATTAGTCATCTGATATGGAAATGCTAGTGGAAACCAGTGGCTTTTAACCGATGCACTACAAAAAATTTTAAAACATGCAATACCTGACTATTTAGTCGGGCACTGGCCTTTTTTCCCTTAAATTGTCAAATAAAAAATGACAACAGCCAACACAACAATATCCATTCAGTGTGAATGAATCAAAATTATACTTTTTTTTACCAGATTGGCAAAAGATACATTTTTTTGGTCTGCCACAGAATCTAAGTAATTAGTTTATGTGTATCATGAGATAAAATGTCTGAAAAGTATTGGTGTAGACCAGTGGTAGACAACCTGGTTCCTACCACCCACTAGTGGGCGCTCCAGCTTTCATGGTGGGCAGTAGCGGAGCAACCAAAGTATAAATAAAAAGATAGATTTAACTATAGTAAGTTGTTTTATAAAGATTTATTCTGCCAAACTTAGCGAAAATCTGACATAAAGTACTTGGTAAGTAATTATATGCTTTAACTTGCTGTAACTCTGCTTTATAAATTTTATAAAGTTACTTCCCTACTTTATAAATCACCATTACTGTGAAACTGGTGGGCGGTTAGAAAATTTTACTACTAACAGAGATACAAAAGTGGGCGGTAGGTAGAAAAAGGTTGACTAACCCTGGTGTAGACAATTAACAACAACAACAGAAAGCAGAATACAGAAAAATGAATAAATGAATGAGCACAGCTATGTTCTGATAAAATCTTATCAATGGACACTGACATTTAAATTTCATATAATTTTCATATATCGTAAAATGTTCATCTCCTTTTGATTTTTATTCAATAACTTTAAAATGCAAAAATCACATTCAACCCTCAGGGCATTAAAAAAAAAAACAAAAAACTAAAGGCAAGCTGGATTGGTCCATGGGCCATAATATGCCAACCACTGTCCTAGAACACAGGAACTCAGACCTGGAGGTAAATTTATAACCAAATGAGAAAAATCATTGAGCACACGCTATGTACACACACGTACTAAGTGCCCAAAGATTCTAAATTACTCAGAGATTATGTGAATTCGCCAAGTAAAAATTGAAAAGACAAGTCAACTAGATTCCCATGTGGCTTACAAAATGATCTCACATTTGCATCAGTGAAGTACACGCTATTAAACTCCCCACCCGTGGATGCTAACCAGCTTCACAATATAGAATGTGTTAAAGGCAGAGGAAGATAACCCATGGGGTCTGCTCGGTGTGGTATTTTTAAACCTCCATAACTTTGTTATTTTGAAACCAAGTTTCTTCAACAAGGCAAAGCACACATTCCTGACTCAGGGTTATGTACCAGAAAGGTCAAGTTTGAAATTTCCAAACAAAGCTGCTTTTGAGTAATCCGAAGACAAAAAAAGCATTTGAAAAATGTCTGAACTGCTGGAAAAAAGAAATGCATTTCTTTCACCTTTTGATAACTCTGAAATGGGTAAATGGACCTTACTTTCCAAAATAAACCCATTTGGCGATGAAACTGAATAAGGGAAGCCAGAGAAATCTTCCATGGATTCCACCAATGGCTCCTGATGCCAGGGGCTTAGAAAAAAATACAGGACTGGGAATCAGAAAACTTGGCTTCTCACTCTAAGTTGGCTGCTATCCCTTCTGGTTATCACATTTTCCCTGTAAAAAAAAAAAAGAAGAGGGTGGGCCAACAGGATGTAGGAATATCACAGCATGCAAACGTCTCTGATAATGCGATGTCTTCATGGACTTTGATAATGGTGGGAAGTCAGGGCCTGGGAGCAGTGAAGTCCAAAGCCAACAGCCCAGCCAGCACGCTGATGTTTTAAATATCATTCTCCACTAAAAACCATCAGCGCTCTTTGGAGAAGTGGCTGATTGCACGGCTACATTTGGAGTGAGGAACAGACAAGATGAGCCCAGACTCAGAGGCAAGGGAGTACTCAGAGAACGTCAGGGACACGACAAATGGACACAGAAGCCAGACTGAAGCGGTGCCCACTGGCCAAATCCGGGACCATCTGAGCATCAAAATAAATCACGACAGCCATGAAGGATCACCCATGGAATGAAAGGAAACTGTAAGTCCATTCAGATATAAATAAATGAAGAAATAAATGAAAAGGCCTATGAAGAATGAGATGTTTACATAGTTTCAAAGCAACTCCCTACAGGGTATTTATCAACTGCAAAATACGTTTGGAAGGAACTGCAAAGAACAATTGGGGGGAAAAAATAACATTTACAGTGGAGATGTCTGGGGGACACTGCTTTAATCACGTTATCCAAATGACTGCCATCAGTAAAAGACAGGTTGAAATTGTGCACCACCTGATAGGATGTAATAATGGAAGAATTATAGGCACAGGGAGCAGAAACAAGGAAGTTATGCAGGCCAAAAAAAAAAAAAAAGGAAAAAAATGAAGGTTGGCTATTACCTAAATTACTTTTCTTTAGCGCACGGCAGGGGTCTATCAGACAGATTAGTGTCGATCATGTGACTCTTGATTGACGGATTTAAGATTCCAGTTCAGGGAGAGCTGAAATTGTCATTAGACTAAGCCTCTGTTTGGTGACATGGAGTTTAGCATAAGTGACTCCATCTGGGGCCTGCTGTCTTGTTTTTAACACCTTTTATCAGGGTTTTCCCCCAACACACCAAACAAAGCTTTTACTACAAACCTGGTGTAATGGATTTAAAATGTCAACAGCATTAAAAAAAAAAAAAAAAGAACCATTATTTTAATGAACAATGAAATCTTCTGCCAACATTTTGAACTCCCTGAATCATTTCGCTCAAATCCAAAACCAACTGAGAAGGGTGCTAGGATGCACTCCTCAGTCACCCATGTATTGAGGCCAAGGCCGAAGGCTCCACCCTACCATGCTTGCACTTGACTCTTTTGATCACAAGGAACAGAGAGCCACTCTGGCTGCCTCAGGAAATGAAGGTTTATTGTAAGAATGTGCACAGTAAGAAAGAAAACGGGAATGTCAGCCAGGCAGCTAGCCTTTGGTGCCATTCAGGAAAACATGAACAAACCAGGCCCTGTGGGGAAGACTGAAATGGACAGAGGGACTGGAGGACTGTTCTAAATCAGAAGCAGTCCTAGGTATCTCAGCAGACCGGCTCCTGGATTTTTATTCCACGAACCTGCCCTTAACCCCACTCAGCTTTTTTCTGCTTCTCTGAGTGTTTGTTTACCAATCTTCCCACAGTGGGTCATTTATTCATCTCTTCTCTTCTAACAGCTCTGCTGATTCATTGATTCAGCTTCATAACTTCACCTTGCTCTGGACAGTTCATTTCAGCTGTCCATCAAGAGTCCACATTCTCCATCCCTGCACCTTCGGTTCCCAGCCATTGCTGAAATTTGTCCTGCTTCTCAACTGCACAGTCTAGAAGTGACACACTGACCAAACAGCTCTTTTAGTCAGAGCATCTTAGCTGTTCAAGATGGGACAGCAGCTTCAGGTTGGTGCCTCCCTACAGTTGATCTAAAAACATAAAAATCCAAACTAAGAGGCAACAAGCATTTATTTGAGATCGTGAAATTGCAACTCAGGGGCACCAATTTAGGCAGAAGCCCAAACTGTGTCCCGATTACAGGATGAAGGCAAGGGGGTTTCTAAAAGAAAAGGAAGGGAAAGGATTATATGAATAAGAATAAATCTCTATTGCTGTTCAGTCTTTAGTTGTACATGTCAGGGTGCTGATTCTGTCTTCAGAAAGATTGTCTGTAACTATTGGTCCTTGTGGTCAGGAGTCTTCTCTCTTGTTAGCTCCACAAATAGTTGTTTGTAAGATGCTGCTGCTCTGGCCCAATCCAAAGATTATTTCACTCAGTTCAAACATTCCAAAGGTTCAAGAAGAAAGACATGCAAGTAGTTCCTCTGGAATGGCTGCACTGGCTCTGTGTTAAAATGGCTCCATTTACGTCAACTATTCACACTGTCTTGACTCAGTTGGGCCTGGGAGAATAAAGACACATGGCCAGCGGGGACCACCCCAGCAGCAAGAGCCAAGACCAGGGCACTGGGGCACGGTCCCGAGGAAGGAGCTGTGAGCAGGCATGGACCAGGACTGCATGTTCGATACTTAGACTGATGTATTCGCTTAATGTTTTGACAATTACATTGTACTATTATAACTATAGGTTTTCTTTGTCAACTCACATGCTTGATTTTATGCCTCTAAAACAGGGGTTGGGAACCTATGGCGCGTGAGCCAGATGTGGCTCTTTTGATTGCTGCATCTAGCTTGCAGACAAATCTTTAATTAAAAAAATAATATTAAAAATATAAAACATTCTCATATATTACAATCCATTCATTTCCTACAGCTCATGTTCATGGTTGCGGGTGGCTGGAGCCAATCACAGCTGTCCTCTGGGACAAACCAAGTTTTTATTGGATGATGCGTAACATGCACGGGTCATTGTATGGCTCTCATGGAATTACATTTTAAAATATATGGCGTTCATGGCTCTCTCAGCCAAAGAGGTTCCCGACCCCTGTTCTAAAATCATTATCTTGAGAAAGCTTCCATAGGCTTCACCAGACTGCCAAAGGGGTCCATGGCACAGAAGCATTTATGATCCCCTGCCCTAAACCCAGATTGTCCTGGGAATATGGATTATATTTTATTCTCTGCTATGCCCTGAGGGTCCAGTACAATGCCAAACCTGGAATAGGCATTAAAACATTTACAGACATAATGAATACTTATATGCCTAGTATCAAAAACTATGCCTGGCCCATGGAAAGTACTCCAGGAAAGGTTTTCAATGAATAGTGACCTCTGGTGCCCCAACTTGCTGACCCATCACCTCCCTCCCCAAGTCCCATCCAGTTGAATATGCATTCCAGCGCACCAAAGAAAAAAAAAAAAAAAAAAAAAGGCATTTCTCAAATAAGCTGGTACAGTATCAACCATCAATTTTTACAACAATGTGAAATCCTCAGTTGCACATAAATGACTTCAAGATCAACAGCAGGCCTTGAAGTGAGGTCCTGCCAGATTAATGAACGATTCCACAACTAATGAGAGGTTTCTAACGTCGGGAGGGCCTCCTCCGGTGGGAATTCTCCAGAGCCAGGGGGAGGCTTGTTATTGAGCCCTCTGTGTTCCAGGCCCTGCCCTGTGCTGATCTCCCAGGCAGCTGGGGAGAAACGGTGAGGCCATCGAAGGACTTGGACAGCTTTCTTTGTGAGCAGAGTTAATTGGCTCACATGGAGGCTGACCCTGTGACCTCGACTTCTTTAGCCCTGTAGCCCTAACCGGCTGAGCCAATCATCTTGACCACCTGAACAGACTATAAACCTCCCCGGGAAAGAGCGCAGTGTGGGGGACACATACACAGGAAGCCACAGTCACACAGAACTCAGCAGAGAGAAAAGTCTTGAATAACACCCTTGCTACTTGACTTCCTGCTCACAATTATGGCAAAGGGCTTCAAAGTGACTACCTCCTTCCTTACTCCACCCAAGCCCTGATCCTTGAGTGGATGACAGCAAAGAGCCAGGAAAGTCATGTCCTCAAGTGTCTTACAAGATTGCTGGCAATGGTACCAAGAAGAACAAATCCAAATACTTTTTTTTTTTGCTATATTATATTTTGAATTTTTCTTTGCCAACTTCATATGAGCTTTGCTTTTGATCCACTCATTAGAATATAGAAAGACCAGGTTCACATTCTTCTAGCCCTCCCCACACAAGCTCCTCCTGACCAGATGCAGGGACTGTCCAAGGCTCTGATGTGCCCTAGCAGATGGGGACCTACAGATCGCTTTGGATGCACAGAAATAGTATTAGGCATGTCACCTGTTACTTAATTCAGAGGGATAGATGTTTAAAAACTATTTAAAACATCCTCCTTCTAACCTGTCTTCAGAAGCAGTCCTCAAACGTTAAAGGATCTATGAGTTGGAGAGATTCGTAAGTGAGGAGAACACATAAGTTAATGAAATAATACGTCTATTATGTAATTCCTCCCAGGGGTTGCTGTATCAGGCTAACCCACTGTTGCTGCTGTCGTGCTAGAGAAATAGCCAATGGAACACTGAGATTCAAGGGTTTTATTTACTGGTCTATTTCTTCCAGGACTGTACTTCATACTACTGGGTGTGTAATGAACTTGAAGTTGAAAGTAGATGCGAGTTCTGGGAACCATGCCACCAGTGAGATGTCATCACGTGGGGTGACAAGAGGGCAATACATAGGATGACCATACTTCCCGGTCTGCTCAGAACAGTCCTGTATAGACACTGTTTATTCTAGTGTAATTGCAATGTTTCCTTTCACTTACAAGTGGGTCTCAGCTTCTATGACCATAGACCAGGAGATATGCAGAATCTAATGAACCAAATAAACAAACAAAACAGAAATAGACTCATAAATACAGAGAACAGGCTGAGAGCTGTCAGATGGGCTGGCCCAGGGGCTGAGTGAAATAGGCGAAGGGATTAAGCAAAAAAGAAAAAGATACAGAGATCAGTATGGCGATTACCTAAGGGAAGGGGGGTGGGGACAGGTAGAAGTGGGTAAAGGGGGATAAACAATGACAGAAGGAGACGTGACTTGGGGTGGTGAACACACAATACAACATACAGATGATGGTTACAGAATTGTACACGTGAAACCTATTTAGTGAACCAATGTCACCTTAATCGAGTCAATAAAAATATGTATTTTTTAAAAAGATATCAATTCTCCTGAAGATTGTATATAAAATTAAGAAAATTTCCATTAAAATCCCAGCAGGCTTTTCTGTAAAAACTATCAACTGACTCTAAAATTCACATAGCAATACAGAGGACCTAGAAAAGCCAAAATGACTTCAAAAAAAAAATTAGAGGCCCTGGCCGGTTGGCTCAGCGGTAGAGCGTCGGCCTAGCATGTGGAGGACCCAGGCTCGATTCCCGGCCAGGGCACATAGGAGAAGCGCCCATTTGCTTCTCCACCCCTCCGCCGCGCCTTCCTCTCTGTCTCTCTCTTCCCCTCCCGCAGCCAAGGCTCCATTGGAGCAAAGATGGCCCGGGCGCTGGGGATGGCTCTGTGGCCTCTGCCCCAGGCGCTAGAGTGGCTCTGGTCGCAACATGGCGACACCCAGGAGGGTCGCAACATGGCGACGCCCAGGATGGGCAGAGCATCGCCCCCTGGTGGGCAGAGCGTCGCCCCCTAGTGGGCGTGCTGGGTGGATCCCGGTCGGGCGCATGCGGGAGTCTGTCTGACTGTCTCTCCCTGTTTCCAGCTTCAGAAAAATGCAAAAAAAAAAAAAAAAGAAAAAAAAATTAGAAGTCTAACACTAGCTTAGTTCAAGACATCATCAACCTATAGTAATTAATACAATATGATACCAATAAAAATATAAACAAACTAAAGAAATCGAAGAAACATACTAGGAAGTCCAAAAAAGACCCATATACATGTGAGCAACAGATTTTTGACAAAAGAGCAAAAGCAATCCAGTGGAGAAAAAAAGTGATCTTTTCAACAAAAGGTGTTGGAACAGTTGGCTACTCACAGGCCAAAAGATCAAACTTTGATACACACCTCACTCTACACCATATATAAAAATTTACTCAGAATGGATCACAGACTTACCAGGGAACTTAAAACAATAAAACTTCTAGGAGAAAACCTGACTTTGGATTAGACATAAGAACAAATTGATAGCCTGACCTGTGGTGGCGCAGTGGATAAAGCATCGACCTGGAAATGCTGAGGTTGCCAGTTCGAAACGCTGGGCTTGCCTGGTCAAGGCACATACGGGAGTTGATGCTTCCTGCTCCTCCCCCTTCTCTCTCTCTCTCTCTCTCTCTCTCTCCTTTCTAAAAAATGAATAAAAAAGAAAAAAAAAGAACAAATTGATAAAGTTAGATTTTATCAAAATTTAAAACATTTGCTCTGTGAATGCCACTGTTAAAGAATTAAAACCTGCCTGACCAGGTGGTGGCGCAATGGATGAAGCATCGGACTGGGATGCGGAGGACCCAGGTTCAAAACGTCAAGGTCGCCAGCTTGAGCATGGGCTCATCTGGTTTGAGCAAAATCCCACCAGCTTGAACCCAAGGTCGCTGGCTTCAGCGGAGGGTTACTTGGTCTGCTGAAGGCCCGCGGTTAGGGCACATATGAGAAAGCAATCAATGAGCAACTAAGGTGTTGCAACGCGCAATGAAACACTGATGATTGATGCTTCTCATCTCTCTCCGTTCCTGTCTGTCTATCCCTCTCTCTGACTCACTCTCTGTCTATGTAAAAAAAAAAAAAAGGACGTCAGAGTAATGGCAGGGTAGGAAGCGATACCGATAAATCTCCCCCAAAACTCAACAAGATCTTCAACCAGGAACAGAAAAACCTATACTTGGAGCCTCCAGATGCTTCGCAATACACCCGAAGATATGGTCGAGTGAAAAATTGGCTAAATATATAACCAAACCCCGAAGGAAATAGGGAGTAAGAAATGCTCCACCTTCCTCACTAACCTAAACAGGGCGGCTTTCTCTGGTAACTGTGAATATAGAAACTGAGGCAGGCAAAGGGGGTGAATAGATCCAGGCCGCGGCACAAACGGCCAAACCAGGCTGTGGCACAGAGATCCAAGCCAAGGAAAAACTGATCCTGTGGCAACCCGGGCAATACAAGCTAACACTCGCGCCAAACCCAAACAAAGAAAGACAAGCGGGGCAGCCATTTTACCCGATCTCCTGGTCAGCGCGCAGTTAGTGGGCAAGAGATTTCTTCCTAAGCCCCTGGAGTGGGTGCCCGTGTTACCCCACAGAGAGGCAGAGTCAGAGGCCTTTCTGTGGGCCGAAAGCAGAATCTCTGGGCAGCCCCAGTGCCCTGGGAAAGCCGCGCACGGGAGGGAGCGAGAACTAATTCCAACGGTGGAAATTTTCCATGCTGGTGGGGGTTGCACTCAGAGGGAAACGCAGCCGGCCTCATATCCTGGTCTGCGCGCGCAGGTAGTGAGCGAGAGATTCCTCCGAGTGCCTCGGCAGTGCGCGCCCATGTTATCGCACAGAGGGGCAGAGTCAGGGGCCTTTGTGTGGGCCAAAGCGGAATCTCGGGTCGCCCCAGCGCCTTGCAAAAGCCGCGCACAGGGACGGAGAGAGAGCCAATTCCAACGCTGCAACTTTTCCATGGGGTTGGGGGTTTCACTCAGAGCGTGAGACTACTGGCCGGATATCCTGGTCTGCGTGCGCAGATAGTGAGCGAGAGCTTCCTCCAAGCGCCCCAGAAGTGGGCGCCCGCCTGTGTTACCGGACAGAGTGGCAGAGCCAGAGGTCTTTGAGTGGGCGGAAACCCCGCCTGATTATGCTAGCAGCTCTGACTGACTGAGCCTTACCCAGAGCCCTGTGCTGAGTGGAAATAGAGTGGGGAGTTGCCAGCTCTTTGAGCCTCTTACTATCCAGGCAGAGGCAGCAGCAACCCCATAGCTGGATTATCAGGCTACTAATTGAGGAAGGAAAGACTAGGAGAAAGGCTCCAGGAACATGGACTCTCTCACTGTCGGAGCCTATAAATGCTAATGAGCCTTGACTGCCAACGAGACTAAAACACATTACATGACATTGCCATAGAGACTTATCAACTGCAAACCTCTACCTGAGCGTGCCAAAGGGGCAGAACCCGGTATACAGAGTCACCGACCAGGAAGAGGGAGAGAAATGAAAAAGCAAGAAGATAACCTTTCAAAATCAAGAATAATCTGCAGACTTTATAACCTATCCCATTTTATTATATTTGTTTGTTTGTTTCTCTTATCTTCATTCTTGATATTTTTTTTCCTCCTCCAATTTGGCCGATTAACTCTCTGCCAGTCTTACTCTCTCCTCTTCTTGAACTACACTACCCATAAGTGTTACATCTCCCATTATCTTTTCTCTCCTCCTCCTTCCTCTCTATGAGGGTTGTACTCCAAAACCCTTAACTCTCTCTCTCTATCTCTCTCCTCTTTTTTTTCTTTATTCTTCTTTTAGTGGTTCCCTCTTTTTTTCTCTCTCTCTTTCTTTTCTCTCTCTATATTAGTTTCTTCCTTTCTCCTTTACATCTCCTCTCATTCAAACCTCAATAACAAACAAATTATCTTATCTGGGACTCAAACTTATGTTTGTGGCATTTTGGGGGATTTTTACTTCACCTTTTTAACTCACTAGCAGTGCTCCAATCCCTGGTTCTCCATTTTATCTAGTTCTTGTTCCACTAAATACAATAGTAATTTTTTAATTTGTCCCCCATTTTTCTGTTTTCCTCTTATTCCTCTCATCATAACTCTTAGACAACCAACACCTAAAAGCAAATCATTTTATTCTTGACCCAAATTTTTTCCTTATTTGCTTTTTGTGGGTTCATACCCCCTTTTTTTTTCTTTTTTTTCTTTTTTTTTTTTGCCCCGTTATTACTTTTCCCCAATTCAGGCCCTCCATTACAGGCATTGTTTGTTATAATTCACAGTTCACCAGAAGATTTTCTCAAGAAAGAGGGGAGAGGAGAGAAGAGGAAAAAAAGGAGGGGGGGGGATAATTTCCTTTTTTAAAAAATTTTTATTTTATTTTATTTTTCTTTATTTCATTATTAATTTTTTTTAAAAAAACAACTCTTTAAAATTTTTTAATTTTTTTAACTTTTTATTCTTTATTAAATCTCATTAATACTATCAACAAAACCACCCTCAGATGCCATTAAGGAAGAGAAAATTGAATATCATGGATACAAAAAAAAGAGAGGTAACACAGCTAGATGAGGAAAAATCTATGGAGAAAAAATTTAATATATTGGAAACCTTGGAGCTAAATGACAGAGAATTCAAGATAGAAATCCTAAAAATCCTCCGAGATATACAAGAAAACACAGAAAGGCAATTTAGGGAGCTCAGAAAACAACTCAATGAACACAAAGAAAATATGTCCAAGGAAATTGAAACTATAAAAACAAATCAAACAGAGATGAAAAACTCAATTCACGAGCTGAAAAACGAAGTAACAAGCTTAGCTAATAGAACAGGTCAGATAGAAGAGAGGATTAGTGAAATAGAAGACAAGCAACTTGAGGCACAACAGAGAGAAGAAGAAAGAGACTCAAAAATTAAAAAAAATGAGATAGCCCTACAAGAATTATCTGACTCCATCAAAAAGAATAACATAAGAATAATAGGTATATCAGAGGGAGAAGAGAGAGAAAATGGAATGGAGAACATACTCAAACAAATAATAGATGAGAACTTCCCAAGCCTGTGGAAAGAACTAAAGCCTCAAGTTCAAGAAGCAAACAGAACTCCGAGTTTTCTTAACCCCAACAAACCTACTCCAAGGCATATCATAATGAATTTGACACAAACCAACAGCAAAGGAAAAATTCTCAAGGCAGCCAGGGAAAAGAAGAGTACAACATATAAAGGAAGGCCTATTAGATTATCATCAGATTTCTCAGCAGAAACTCTACAAGCTAGAAGAGAGTGGACCCCAATATTTAAAGCCCTGAAAGAGAGGAACTTTCAGCCAAGAATACTATACCCATCAAAGCTATCCTTCAAGTATGAAGGAGATATAAAAACATTCACAAATACAGAAAAGATGAGAGAATTTATCAACAGAAAGCCCCCACTCCAGGAAATACTAAGGGGGGTTTTCCAACCAGATTCAAAGAACAAAAGAAAACAACACCACAAGTAACAGCTCCACCAAGAACACAATAAAACCAAACTTAAACTGTGACAACAAAGGAAAAAAAGGGGGGAGAGGATGGAGATTAACAGTAGCAAAGGATGATGAAGTGCAGAAATACTTATAAGATAGGGTACTACAATGAATATGGTAGGTACCCTTTTCATTACTTAATGGTAACCACCCTTAAAAAAACCACCACAAAAACACTTGACTTAAAAAAGGTAGCAACAGAGGAAAGAAGTATGGAACACAAACAAACAAAAACAAATGATAGAAAAACAAAAGAGAAGAATCAAACTAGATACAAAACTAACAGAAAGCAATTTATAAAATGGCAGTAGGGAACCCACAAGTATCAATAATTACACTAAATGTAAATGGATTAAACTTACCAATAAAAAGACACAGAGTAGCAGAATGGATTAAAAAAGAAAATCCAACTATATGCTGCCTACAAGAAACACATCTAAGCAACAAGGATAAAAACAAATTCAAAGTGAAAGGCTGGAAAACAATACTCCAAGCAAACAACACCCAAAAAAAAGCAGGTGTAGCAATACTCATATCTAATAATGCTGACTACAAGACAGAAAAAGTACTCAGAGACAAAAATGGTCATTTCATAATGATTAAGGGGAAGTTGAATCAAGAAGACATAACAATCCTTAATATATATGCACCAAACCAAGGAGCACCAAAATATATAAGACAGCTACTTATTGACCTTAAAACAAAAACTAACAAAAATACAATCATACTTGGAGACCTCAATACACCGCTGACGGCTCTAGATCGGTCATCCAAACAGAGAATCAATAAAGATATAGTGGCCTTAAACGAAATACTAGAACACCTGGATATGATAGACATCTACAGGACACTTCATCCCAAAGCGACAGAGTATACATTTTTCTCTAGTGTACATGGAACATTCTCAAGAATTGACCATATGTTGGGCCACAAAGACAATATCAGCAAATTTAGAAAAATTGAAATTGTACCAAGCATATTTTCTGATCATAAAGCCTTGAAACTAGAATTCAACTGCAAAAAAGAGGGGGGAAAACCCACAAAAATGTGGAAACTAAACAACATACTTCTAAAAAATGAATGGATCAAAGAAGAAATAAGTGCAGAAATCAACAGATATATACAGACAAATGAAAATGAAAATACGACATATCAGAATCTCTGGGATGCAGCAAAAGCAGTAATAAGAGGAAAGTTCATATCACTTCAGGCCTATATGAACAAACAAGAGAGAGCCGAAGTAAACCACTTAACTTCACACCTTAAGGAACTAGAAAAAGAAGAACAAAGAAAACCCAAAACCAGCCGAAGAAAGGAGATAATAAAAATCAGAGCAGAAATAAAGAAAATAGAGAACAGAAAAACTATAGAAAAAATCAATAAAACAAGGAGCTGGTTCTTTGAAAAGATCAACAAAATTGACAAACCCTTGGCAAGACTCACCAAGGAAAAAAGACACAGGACTCAAATAAATAAAATCCAAAATGAAAGAGGAGAGATCACCACAGACATCATAGAAATACAAAGAATTATTGTAGAATACTATGAAAAATTATATGCCACCAAATACAACAATCTAGAAGAAATGGATAAATTCCTAGAACAATACAACCTTCCTAGACTGAGTCATGAAGAAGCAGAAAGCCTAAACAGACCAATCAGCAGGGAGGAAATAAAAAAAACTATTAAAAATCTCCCCAAAAATAAAAGTCCAGGCCCAGACGGTTATACTAGTGAATTCTATCAAACATTCAAAGAAGACTTGGTTCCTATTCTACTCAAAGTCTTCCAAAAAATTGAAGAAGAAGCAATACTTCCAAACACATTTTATGAGGCCAACATAACCCTCATACCAAAACCTGGCAAGGATGGCACAAAAAAAGAAAACTACAGACCAATATCTCTAATGAATGCAGATGCTAAAATACTAAACAAAATACTGGCAAACCGAATACAACAACATATTAAAAAAATAATACATCATGATCAAGTGGGATTCATCCCAGAATCTCAAGGATGGTTCAACATACGCAAAACGGTTAACGTAATACACCATATCAACAAAACAAAGAACAAAAACCACATGATCTTATCAATAGATGCAGAAAAGGCTTTTGATAAAATACAACACAATTTTATGTTTAAGACTCTCAACAAAATGGGTATAGAAGGAAAATATCTCAACATGATAAAGGCCATATATAATAAACCATCAGCCAACATCCTATTAAACGGCATAAAACTGAGGACTTTCTACCTTAAATCAGGAACAAGACAGGGTTGTCCACTCCCTCCACTCTTATTCAATGTGGTGCTAGAAGTTCTGGCCAGAGCAATCAGACAAGACAAAGAAATAAAAGGCATCCATATCGGAAAAGAAGAAGTAAAGCTATCACTTTTTGCTGATGATATGATCCTATACATCGAAAACCCGAAGGACTCCACAAAAAGATTATTAGAAACAATAAACCAATACAGTAAGGTCGCAGGATACAAAATTAACATACAAAAGTCCATAGCCTTTCTATATGCCAACAATGAAATATTAGAAAACGAACTCAAAAAAATAATCCCCTTCACGATTGCAACAAAAAAAATAAAATACCTAGGAATAAACATAACAAAGAATGTAAAGGACCTATATAATGAAAATTACAAAGCATTGTTAAGGGAAATCGAAAAAGATACAATGAGATGGAAAAATATTCCTTGTTCTTGGATAGGAAGAATAAATATAATCAAAATGGCCATATTACCCAAAGCAATATACAAATTTAATGCAATTCCCATCAAAATCCCTATGAGATTTTTTAAAGAAATGGAACAAAAAATTATCAGATTTCTATGGAACTATAAAAAACCCCGAATAGCCAAAACAATCCTAAGGAAAAAGAATGAAGCTGGGGGCATTACAATACCTGACTTTAAACTATATTATAGGGCCACGATAATCAAAACAGCATGGTATTGGCAATAAAATAGACACTCAGACCAATGGAACAGAATAGAAAGCCCAGAAATAAAACCACATATATATGGTCAAATAATCTTTGATAAAGGGGCCAACAACACACAATGGAGAAAAGAAAGCCTCTTCAACAAATGGTGTTGGGAAAACTGGAAAGCCACATGCAAAAGAATGAAACTCAACTACAGCCTGTCCCCGTGTACTAAAATTAATTCAAAATGGATCAAAGACCTAAATATAAGACCTGAAACAATAAAGTACATAGAAGAAGACATAGGTACTAAAATCATGGACCTGGGTTTTAAAGAACATTTTATGAACTTGACTCCAATGGCAAGAGAAGTGAAGGCAAAGATAAATGAATGGGACTACATCAGAATTAAAAGTTTTTGCTCAGCAAGAGAAACTGATATCAAAATAAACAGACAGCCAACTATATGGGAACTGATATTTTCAAACGACAGCTCAGATAAGGGCCTAATATCCAAAATTTACAAAGAACTCATAAAACTCAACAACAAACAAAAAAACAATCCAATAAAAAAATGGGAAGAGGACATGAACAGACACTTCTCCCAGGAAGAGATACAAATGGCCAACAGATATATGAAAAGATGCTCAGCTTCATTAGTTATTAGAGAAATGCAAATCAAAACTACAATGAGATACCACCTCACTCCTGTTAGATTAGCTATTATCAACAAGGCGGGTAATAGCAAATGTTGGAGAGGCTGTGGAGAAAAAGGAACCCTCATTCACTGTTGGTGGGACTGTAAAGTAGTACAACCATTATGGAGGAAAGTATGGTGGTTCCTCAAAAAACTGCAAATAGAACTACCTTATGACCCAGCAATCCCTCTACTGGGTATATACCCCAAAACCTCAGAAACATTGATACGTGAAGACACATGTAGCCCCATGTTCATTGCAGCACTGTTCACAGTGGCCAAGACATGGAAACAACCAAAAAGCCCTTCAATAGAAGACTGGATAAAGAAGATGTGGCACATATACACTATGGAATACTACTCAGCTATAAGAAATGATGACATCAGATCATTTACAGCAAAATGGTGGGATCTTGATAACATTATAAGGAGTGAAATAAGTAAATCAGAAAAAAACAAGAACTACATGATTCCATACATTGGTGGAACATAAAAATGAGACTAAGAGACATGGACAAGAGTGTGGTGGTTACCAAGGGTGGGGGGGGAGGGAGGACATGGGAGGGAGGGAGGGAGAGAGTTAGGGGGAGGGGGAGGGGCACAGAGAACTAGATAGAGGGTGACGGAGGACAATCTGACTTTGGGCGAGGGGTTTGCAACATAATTTGATGACAAAATAACCTAGACATGTTTTCTTTGAATATATGTACCCTGATTTATTAATGTCATCCCATTACCATTAATAAAAATTTATAAAAAAAAACAAAACTCACCAATAAAAAGGCACAGAGTAGCAGAGTGGATTCAAAAAGAAAATCCAACTGTATGCTGCCTACAGGAAACTCATCTAAGTAACAAGGATAAAAACTAATTCAAAGTGAAAGGCTGGAAAACAATACTCCAAGCAAATAACATCCAAAAACAGCAGGTATAGCAATACTCATTTCGGATAATGCTGACTACAAGACAGGAAAAGTACTCAGAGACAAAAATGGCCATTTCATAATGGCTAAGGGGACACTGAATCAAGAACACATAACAATTCTTAATATATATGCACCAAACCAAGGAGCACCAAAATATATAAGACAGCTACTTATTGACCTTAAAACAAAAACTGACAAAAATACAATCATACTTGGAGACCTCAATACACCGCTGACGGCTCTAGATCGGTCATCCAAACAGAGAATCAACAAAGACATAGTGGCCTTAAACAAAACACTAGAGCACCTGGATATGATAGACATCTACAGGACATTTCATCCCAAAGTGACTGAATATACATTTTTCTCCAGTGTACATGGATCATTCTCAAGAATTGACCATATGTTGGGCCACAAAAACAACATCAGCAAATTCAGAAAAATTGAAGTTGTACCAAGCATATTTTCTGATCATAAAACCTTGAAACTAGAATTCAACTGCAAAAAACAGGGAAAAAATCCCACAAAAATGTGGAAACTAAACAACATACTTTTAAAAAATGAATGGGTCAAAGAAGAAATAAGTGCAGAGATCAAAAGATATATACAGACTAATGAAAATGACAATACGACATATCAGAATCTATGGGATGCAGCAAAAGCAGTGATAAGAGGGAAGTTCATATCACTTCAGGCCTATATGAACAAACAAGAGAGAGCCCAAGTGAACCACTTAACTTCACACCTTAAGGAACTAGAAAAAGAAGAACAAAGAAAACCCAAAAACAGCCAAAGAAAGGAGATAATAAAAATCAGAGCAGAAATAAATGAATTAGAGAACAGAAAAACTATAGAAAAAATTAATAGAACAAGGAGCTGGTTCTTTGAAAAGATCAACAAAATTGACAAACCCTTGGCAAGACTTACCAAGGAAAAAAGAGAAAGAACTCATATAAACAAAATCCAAAATGAAAGAGGAGAAATCACCACAGACACCGTAGATATACAAAGAATTATTGTAGAATACTATGAAAAACTTTATGCCACTAAATTCAACAACCTAGAAGAAATGGATAAATTCCTAGAACAATACAACCTTCCTAGACTGAGTCAAGAAGAAGCAGAAAGCCTAAATAGATCTATTAGTAGAGAAGAAATAAAAAAAACCATTAAAAACCTCCCCAAAAATAAAAGTCCAGGCCCTGACAGCTATACCAGCAAATTTTATCAAACATTCAAAGAAGACTTGGTTCCTATTCTACTCAAAGTTTCCCAAAAAATTGAAGAAGAAGCAATACTTCCAAACACATTTTATGAGGCCAACATAACCCTCATACCAAAACCAGGCAAGGATGGCACAAAGAAAGAAAACTACAGACCAATATCTCTAATGAATACAGATGCTAAAATACTAAACAAAATACTAGCAAATCAAATACAACAACATATTAAAGAAATAATACATCATGATCAAGTGGGATTCATCCCAGAATCTCAAGGATGGTTCAACATACGTAAAACGGTTAACGTAATACACCATATCAACAAAACAAAGAACAAAAACCACATGATCTTATCAATAGACGCAGAAAAGGCTTTTGATAAAATACAACACAATTTTCTGTTTAAGACTCTCAACAAAATGGGTATAGAAGGAAAATATCTCAACATGATAAAGGCCATATATGATAAACCATCAGCTAACATCATATTAAATGGCACTAAACTGAAGGCTTTCCCCCTTAAATCAGGAACAAGACAGGGTTGTCCACTCTCTCCACTCTTATTTAATGTGGTACTAGATGTTCTAGCCAGAGCAATCAGACAAGACAAAGAAATAAAAGGCATCCATATCGGAAAAGAAGTAAAGGTATCACTTTTTGCAGACAATATGATCCTATACATCGAAAACCCCAAAGAATCCACAAAAAGACTACTAGAAACAATAAGCCAATACAGTAAGGTCACAGGATACAAAATTAACATACAGAAGTCAATAGCCTTTCTATATGCCAACAATGAAACAATTGAGAACGAACTCAAAAGAATAATCCCCTTCACGATTGCAACAAAAAAAATAAAATACTTAGGAATAAACATAACAAAGAATGTACAGGACTTATATAATGAAAACTATAAACCATTGTTAAGGGAAATCGAAAAAGATATAATGAGATGGAAGAATATACCTTGTTCTTGGCTAGGAAGAATAAATATAATCAAGATGGCTATATTACCCAAAGCAATATAGCAAAATTTAATGCAATTCCCATCAAAATTCCAATGACATTTTTAAAAGAAATAGAGCAAAAAACCATCAGATTTATATGGAACTATAAAAACCCCCGAATAGCCAAAGCAATCCTAAAGAAAAAGAATGAAGCTGGGGGCATTACAATACCTAACTTCAAACTATATTATAGGGCCACGACAATCAAAACAGCATGGTTTGGCAAAAAAATAGACACTCAGACCAATGGAACAGAATAGAAAGTCCAGAAATAAAACCACATATATATAGTCAAATAATTTTTGATAAAGGGGCCAACAACACACAATGGAGAAAAGAAAGCCTCTTCAATAAATGGTGCTGGGAAAACTGGAAAGCCACATGCAAAAGAATGAAACTGGACTACAGTCTCTCCCCCTGTACAAAAATTAACTCAAAATGGATCAAAGATCTAAACATAAGACCTGAAACAAGTACATAGAAGAAGACATAGGTACTCAACTCATGGACCTGGGTTTTAAAGAGCATTTTATGAATTTGACTCCACAGGCAAGAGAAGTGAAGGCAAAAATTAATGAATGGGACTACATCAGACTAAGAAGTTTTTGCTCAGCAAGAGAAACTGATAACAAAATAAACAGAAAGCCAACTAAATGGGAAATGATATTTTCAAACAACAGCTCAGATAAGGGCCTAATATCCAAAATATACAAAGAACTCCTAAAACTCAACAACAAACAAACAAACAATCCAATAAAAAAATGGGAAGAGGATATGAACAGACACTTCTCCCAGGAAGAAATACAAATGGCCAACAGATATATGAAAAGATGCTCATCTTCTTTAGCTATTAGAGAAATGCAAATCAAAACGGCAATGAGATACCACCTCACACCTGTTCGATTAGCTATTATTAGCAAGACAGGTAATAGCAAATGTTGGAGAGGTTGTGGAGAAAAAGGAACCCTCATACACTGTTGGTGGGAATGTAAAGTAGTACAACCATTATGGAAGAAAGTATGGTGGTTCCTCAAAAAACTGAAAATAGAACTACCTTATGACCCAGCAATCCCTCTACTGGGTATATACCCCAAAAACTCAGAAACATTGATACGTAAAGACACATGCAGCCCCATGTTCATTGCAGCATTGTTCACAGTAGCCAGGACATGGAAACAACCAAAAAGCCCGTCAATAGATGACTGGATAAAGAAGATGTGGCACATATACCCTATGGAATACTACTCAGCCATAAGAAATGATGACATCGGAACATTTACAGCAAAATGGTGGGATCTTGATAACATGATACGAAGCGAAATAAGTAAATCAGAAAAAACCAGGAATTGCATTATTCCATACGTAGGTGGGACATAAAAGTGAAACTAAGAGACATTGATAAGAGTGTGGTGGTTACGGGGGGAGGGGGGAATGGGAGAGGGAAAGGGGGAGGGGGAGGGGCACAAAGAAAACAAGATAGAAGGTGACAGAGGACAATCTGATTTTGGGTGATGGGTATGCAACATAATTGAACGACAAGATAACCTGGACTTGTTATCTTTGAATATATGTATCCTGATTTATTGATGTCACCCCATTAAAAAAATAAAATTATTAATAAAAAAAAAAAGAATGAAAACCTAAGTCACATTAAGAGAAACTACTTACAGTCATCTCTCTGATAAGGGACTTGTTATATACAACATAGAAGTCTCAAAACAGAAAAAAACAAACAAATCCTTAACAGACTCTTCATCTAAGAAGATATAGGATGGCAAATATGCACATGAAAATAATTTCATCATGAGTCCTGAGTAAAAGATCAATTAAAACAACAAAGAGCCCTGGCCGGTTGGCTCAGCGGTAGAGCGTCGGCCTAGCGTGCGGAGGACCCGGGTTCGATTCCCGGCCAGGGCACACAGGAGAAGCGCCCATTTGCTTCTCCACCCCTCCGCCGCGCTTTCCTCTCTGTCTCTCTCTTCCCCTCCCGCAGCCAAGGCTCCATTGGAGCAAAGATGGCCCGGGCGCTGGGCATGGCTCTGTGGTCTCTGCCCCAGGCGCTAGAGTGGCTCTGGTCGCAACATGGCGACGCCCAGGATGGGCAGATTATCGCCCCCTGGTGGGCAGAGCGTCGCCCCTGGTGGGCGTGCCGGGTGGATCCCGGTCGGGCGCATGCGGGAGTCTGTCTGACTGTCTCTCCCCATTTCCAGCTTCAGAAAAAATGAAAAAAAAAAAAAAAAAAAAAAAAAACAACAACAACAAAGAGATATACGGCACACCGATGAGAATGTCGGAAATTAAAAACACTCACCATACCAACTGTTGACACGAATGCTCAGGAACTAGGACTCCCATACACTACGGGTAGAAATGTAAATATTATTTTTGAATTTAGAAATGTAAAAATACTTTAGAAAATAAATTAGCTGCTTCTTACAGTATCAAACACACATCTAGTATATGATCCACACATTCTATTCCTGGGTAGTAGCAAAGAAAACCTATATCCATGCAGAGAATTATTCATGAATGTTTATAGTGGCTCTGTTTGTAACAGCCAAGGAAACAACCTAAATGTCCATCCATTAGGGGCTGGGTAAACACGATGTGGTATATCCATACAGTGGGATACCACTCAGCAATAACAAAGAATTAAACAATGAACTTGATAGAACACAAAATTGATTTCAAAATAATTATGCAGAGTGAAAGAAGTCAAAAAAGAGTACCTACTGCATGATTTCATATTTATAGATCTCTAGAAAACTCAACCTGATCTATAGTGACAGAAGGACCAGTGGTTGCTTATGGAGTAGGGCAGAGGGCAAAGGTCAAGGAGACATGGGGGGAAAGGGTGCTACAAGATGTGCAGAAATGTGGGGAAGAGTTATAGATACGTTATCCAGATTATGGGGATAGTCTCATGGGTATATAAATATATACACACATATCAAAACTTAAACATTGTACACATCAAATATGGACAGTTTACTGTAAGCAGTTAAGAAAATGTATAAGCAACTTATCCCAGATCTCATATTGGTAAGTGGTAGAGTTGGTATTTGAACCCAGGCATCTGGATCCAGAGCCTGAGTTCTGAACAGTCTAAGCCACTTAATAGCATGTAAGAAAGTGTAGCTGTTACTACTGTTGTTATGATTACCCAATACTAAGCCTCTCCTTCATAGACACTAACCCTGAACCCACAGAAGCAGAAGGACTCACCTAGTCCCGCCTCAGTAAGCAGCATACCTGAGACCACACCTGGGTGTCCTGACTCCCAAGCTAGAGCCCAACCAAGTCTCTTCCTATCTGCCATGAAGCCCCTGGCTAGAGTCAATACAGGACACCCTAAATCCTGGCACTGCCACCTACGGTCTGAGTGACTTTGTCACATCTTAGTTTTCTCATTGGTATATTGGCGAGATCATTTTTTAAAATGCCCTGGTTTGGAAGATAAATTAAGAGGTCACTTTAGCATTATTGGACCTTGGCATGGAAGCTCATCAAAAAAGAGTAACAGGCAGTAAAAGGAAAGGTCTAGAACCACTGAAGATCAGTGTTATACCTACTGTACTTGGCCCAGCCTGGGTTCCAAGATCGGAGTTTCGATTACAAGCAGCCACAGATGCTTGTCACTCTGTCCAAAGAGACTTCTGTAATCCCATCAAGAAGTGTGTATAGAACACTCCAGTTAGCCCAGGTTTGGGGTTGACCACCAGGAAGGGCCCACCTTAGAAAACCTTTGGGAATATATCTCCCCAGGACTTCCAGTACCTAATACTTTCATAACAGGATCCAGGCTTTATGTCTCTAACAACATGATATAGGAGAAAGTTCCTCTAGCATCTCGGGTGGTTTTTCCCCTCACTTGTATTCATTCCTTTCACTTCCTTCATTCTAACAACGTGAGCATTTCTACAAATGGAGATAGTGGAGGGGTCTTCCATATGAAATCTGTTCTCTCTCTCTCTCTCTCTCTTAATTTAGGTAATTTTCCCTTTTAGTTTGGTGTTCCCCTTAATAAGACCCAAAGACAAGAAGTCTAGTGTAGGTTATCTCAGAGGGAATCCCAAGAAACATTGACAAAGGAGTGGAGAAGTAAGCTGGGGAGGGAAGACAAGCTACTAATACGATTGTCTTCAAGCAAGTCACCCCTTTGGACAACTGGAGCTTAACCCTGCTGGTGTCTCTGGGATCCAGTGCAGACCTGCTCCTGGGGATCATGCCACCCCTGCAGTGAGGGATCGGGGTATTTCTACACCAGTGCCCACCAGCGATTGGCTGACGGCTCATCTTTGACAAGCGTAGCCTAGTGGCAGTCAAGAATATCAACAGTGTGAATGCCTCTATGGCCTCTCTGTGTCTTACTCAACTTTGAATCCCACCCTGACAAAGGGCAGCTCCCCAGCACAGGAACCTTCTAGGCTAGAGACAAAGCAGGCTCAGGCCTCCCAAGATAGACTCCAGGTGAAGAAATGCAGATGCTGGCATTTGGAAGTTGGCCGTGTGCACTGAAGTGGTAAGAGGGTGGACAGCAATCGTCACTCTCCTGGGGGACTCCAGCACCATTCAGCAAGCACTGACTAACACGCTGAGTGTGGCGTGTCCTCAGAGCTCACCCAGACTTCCCAGTCATATAAGCAAAAGCCTGTGAATGGGAGCGACACACACCATTTCCAGGCACAAGCGTTTATGAGTCAGCCCAAAACCTCCCACCCTCTTTCCTCTTCCCTATGACAGCTCCACACTCCAGACTAGCTGGCCATGGGACACACACAACCAGACTGAGTCCTGGAGTTGTCACTGGGAAAGGAGCTTTTCTGAAGAACTGACAACTTTGGGAAAAGGAGAAATAAATCTATGTGCTCAACTAGTGAAACATCCAGATTTATCTGTTACTGTACTATCACTTCACCTAACCTGTCTCATAGTTAGGACCTTCTGTTGTGACTTCGATGTTAGGTATTCATTCAACAGATAGCTACAAATCACTCAACAGATTATTACTATGTCCCAGATAATATTATTTTTTGGTGCCAGGGATACAGCAGTACACAAAAGAACCAGAAATGACCGCCTCTGTGGGTAATAAATACTAGTGAGAAGTCACTCTGGCCATAAAGGCAAAATGTCTGTTTCTCTTCACAATGGGAAAAAAAGCATTCTAGAGGGAACAATGTTCTGGCATTTCAATAGGAGTCAGTCAGTCCATTGGCATGTGTCAGGCAAGGTGTGAGAGAAAAGGAAGGAAAATCCCATGGCAAACTTCCCTTGGCACCAGATGTCAACATTTGGTGACGACTCATCAGGCTCTATGCCGGACAGCAAAGACCAGATGGTGAACGGGAATAATGCTCAGCTTCACAGCCTGAGTTCAGTGAGAAAAGAGAAGTGTAAACCAAGGTTAAGTTCTCTGATGGCTGCTCTGTGTCCTACTGGACTTTGAATCTAAGCCTTGCACAGTGTAGCTACCCAATCAATGTGATAGAACCTACTAATCATTGAACAATATTGTTTCACTTGATGTGAAAAGGAATGAATCAGTCCACTGAATATTTTGAGAATATGCAAAATACCCACTTTGAAACCCTACAGAGAACAGGCCTCCAGTTTCCAATGTCACTGTGCAATGAGCAGTCTACTAAAAGATCGGACTCTGGGGGGTTGAGCATCAAAGTCCTAACAGCTGATCAGGGCTTAACTTGAACTTGCAAGCTGAATAGGATTATCTATAAGGTGGAATGTTAGCCCGGGGGACTAACGTGATGTACTTGGCAACCTTCCCTTTGAAGATATCCAGTCTACACAGGTTACTGCAGGTCCCCAGAGTCCATCTCAAGGTCTTGTGAGCCTATCAAGAAATGTCAGGACCTCTGGTGTGGCCCCATTTTAAAGAAAAGGCAAGGCAAGATGTGCTTCTAGAAAAGAAGTCAAAACAGTGCATTCGTTCGATCCGGGGGGTCTCTTGTTGCTACTGCATCACCACGACTGATGTTCTTGACCATTCAGATGCCTCTTGCTGGGACTCTCTTAGTTTCTATAATTAGTGGGCCCATCTTGGGGCCAGTTTGCTTTAGAGAAGCTGACAAGAGCTTCCACATCCTTTGTGATTGACGACAGTCAAAGTCAATATTACAGCCGTAGAAATGCATCAAGGTGGACCATGTAGCAACACAACTTAGAGCAGTCCTACCCCTGAAAACAGGGTACCTTCAGCCTTTTCCAGGTGACATTAGAGACTCAGGAAGTCTCTGGTCAGTGCATCAGCCATCCAGTGGACTGTGGAGAGGGCAGGGCATGGACTCCCCTGATTGGACCCTGGTCTTTCATCCATTTGATCTTTAGCATGTCCCCTCAAACCACCCTGTACTCACTGGTCCCCATTTCTTAATGACCGGCCATGTGCCAGTGCAATGGCCCTATTAAAAATATAGAATACCTGAAATGATCACTACCAGTTACCCACCCCTTTTCTCCTTGGACTAATTCCTCTTTTTTAATGAACATCTCTGCCTAGCCAGTGAAGAGCTTTGTGGAGTCTGAGGCAATGCATCATGAAGATGAGCAATCTCCCCATACTCTACAGATTCCTTGCTCCGTCTCTCACCCCCACTTTTGGAAATGACATAAACTGACTCTCAAAGAAGCACAGAAACCAGTTACTTCTCACTACTGATCACCTAGTTTTGGAACAAACTGCCAAGAAAGCCTGTGCTCTGTTAGAGCTCTAACTCTCTAAAACAACGTCTGTTGAGCCTTCATATTCCTCCAAGTGCTTGGATCTCTTTCTGGTACCCCCTCAACCTCCACTCATCACCTCAGCCCTAAGGGAAACACCTGGATTGTTTTTCTTTTCTTCATCCCCTCCCACCCCAAATCCTCAACCCTGTAGGATGGTAAACTACCTCTTCCATACCGGTAATGCTGAAGAAATGTTTTCCCTTTGATATTAAAAAGTCCTCCCACTGACTATGTATAAACATTGGCCATGCTGCAGAGTTGGGGATTACTGAGGAGCCCAGGAGAGCAACTAGCCAGGGGTTTTTCAGGGTTGTGTCCAAGGGAACCTCAGGCTTTGGCCCCAGCGTTAAAAAGGAGATGAAACCACAGTGGACGTGGCAGGATGCCAGCTGCAAACATAGGACATGTGGATTGCTGCGCTGTCAGAGGGGGTGATGAACAGTGGGGTCTTGGTCCCCACAGCGCCACAGGACCGCCTCTCCTCCTCACAGACGGGAGGTTCTACTCCACCCACAACAGGCCGACCTTTGACCGATGTCATCAACAGGGCATACTAAAGGCCTGGTCTCTGTGGATTGCTGATCAAAAGGCAGAGGGCCACCTGACCAGGCGGTGGCACAGTGGATAGAGCGTTGCACTGGGATGTAGAGGACCCAGGTTCAAGACCCCGAGGTCGCCAGCTTGAGCGCAGGTTCATCTGGTTTGAGCAAAAACTCACCAGCTTAGACCCAAGGTCACACTGGCTTAAGCAAGGGGTTACTCGGTCTGCTGAAGGCCCGCGGTCAAGGCACATATGAGAAAGCAATCAATGAACAATTAAAGTGTTGTAATGCGCAATGATTGATGCTTCTCATCTCTCTGTTCCTGTCTGTCTGTCCCTGTCTATCCCTCTCTCTGACTCTCTCTCTGTTTCTGTAAAAAAAAAAAAAAAAAAAAAACAAAAAGGCAGAGGGCCAGACTGTGCCCCAGGGATCCACCATGTGTGCATCTTTCCCAAATTCTTACCGTTATGACAGTCTCAACTGGAACTCTAAAAAATGGGAAGGTGGGACCAGGGAACATTCAGGTGATGATTTTCAGTGGCGACTTTCAAAAATGGAGTTTCATCATTCAGAAAGGCGTCACCGAGCTGATGCAGTTCATTTTGAGGCTCAGCAGAGGGAATGTGACCTGCTGTTCACTCACATTGTACCTGATTTGCATACTGACAACAGGAGAGTCACTTCAACTCTCCCTCCATTTCCCTGTCCCTTAAACAAGACACAGTACCAATTCTTCAGTTGAGCATCTAAGAGGACCCAGAAATGATAAGGTGTGCATGTGAAAAGCCCCCCCCCATCGTACCCATGGAGATTTAGTCAATTCCAAATGCCATCATTCCAGGCAATGCTGCCACTTTTCCCCAGGTTCCAAGCATGTGATGACTTTTGTCCACGGTTCCCAAGGGCACGCTAAACTTATTATGCACATTTTTAGAAAGCGAGAATGTCAGAAGTTGACACCATCTCTTTCCAGTACTCTATTCTTGGTAACATCGTTAAACTATCGGCTGGCCCCCAAAAACGAGGTGCACCTTTTTTTAATCTAACAGCCATTCTGTGGACAGCATTTGTTTTCCAGCGCTGCCAAGGAGACAACCTGGCTCTCATTTCCTTTGAAGAAGAGCCCGTTGTGATGAGTCAGGTCTACACTGGGAATAATTAGGTCAAATAAATGAGCTTGTCCAACTGCCTGGGGCGTCACTCAACACCCCCCATGCTGCAGATAAGAGACAGGGCTCTATATTAACGTGGAGCTTATCTGCTGTGAGTTACCCTTTCCTCTTGTCCCAGGGATGTGATCAAAATGTCGGCAAGGTAGTTATGACCCTCTGTGTGTGTCTGGGAAAGTGAAAACCGATCCATAAATCCGTGTGGTGGTCCAGCTGCCTTCCTAACTGCTGAGTGAAGACTCCTGTCCCAGGAGGAAACACAAACCGGCTGGCAGGCTGGAGACAGGCTTCTGCCTTGTGTCACATTTACCCTGTGGTTCTCCCAGTCACCTTATCCTGGGCTGTCATGTCCGCTGGCAGGAGAAAAAGGAAATTCAATGAGACAGGAGTCATGCGCCAGCTCTTGTCAGTGTGCTCCTCGAGCTGATATCTGCGGCTCATCCTTCATGTAGGGTTCTCGGGCAGCTGTGCGGCTCATTCAATGCCTCATTCACACAGCCCGAGATGCATCAGGGGCTGAATTAGAAAGGACAACCTGCTACCCAGATTTAGGAGCTCCCCTGCCCAGGTCTGGGTGGTAGGAAGTGGGGACAACCATTTTAGAATAAGGTAGCCTTTCCTCCAAGATTCTCATAACTCACACAAAGAAAATGAATCTCTCATTTTGTTTCTCTCTCTCAATCTCTCTCTCTCTCTCTAACATTACTAGATTATTTGAAAATTAGTATAAGGTAGGAGTCTCAAAAGTCATACCACCAAATCCTAGAAATCTGGAATTTCATACTTAATAGAGGTAGGGATCAGGGACCTCGTCAATGGGCCAGTGATACATTTCACCCATTGTCAACCTGACCAGACCAGGTCCCCTCTCCAAGCAACAGGGTGTCTTAAAGATCCTTCCACTTAACTTTTGAAATCTAAGCCACCATCTGAAGCCTGTCATACATATAGATTACATTGAAGGGTGGTTTTTCTGTGTCCCTCAAGAGGTTGCATTATTTTGGGTTCCTCTAGCTCTGCAAAAAATGAGAAGTGTCCTATCCCCTAAAAAATTAAAAGTTGGAGGAATTTGGCTTTCACTGAAGTAATAGGTATGAATGAAAACACTGCTCCCCAATCTGTCCTCTCAAGCTGCGCAAAGTGATCACCACCAGACAGTATGTGACACCCAAGAACAACCTCAGGAAGGGCAGAACAAAACCTCAAAAGTGAGCACCTTTTCAACTGTTTTGGGGCAAGAGCCTGTCAAACAAAGTCTACCACAAAACATCTTTCATGCAGTCTCTTCTCTGCAGACACCAGGGTAAATCACAGTGAAGGGAGGTGAGGAAGGCTTGTCTGGGGAGACTCCCCTCCAAGTCTCAACACCGCCCACAGTCCAGCTCCTGAACAACCCTTCCCCCCATCTCAATTTCCTCTGACATGAAACCTTCCAGGACTAGGCTGGGGAGATCTTGGATTTAACCAGGAAAAGGGACATCCTAACCCTAAATGAAGAACAATGAAATTTTTTTCTTTTTTGAAATCTCTTTGCACCCTTTCAACAATTTCATTCACTTGCCTTGCCCTGACCTAACTTCCTCTCCCAGGAGGTGCCTGCAAGGCCCATTACCAAGCAATGCTGGCATCGTCCACACCATAGACTTGTGACTTCAGCACCTTCGCTTCCATGAGCAAACCTCAGCTAGGCCAAAGTGAAGTCATACTTCACCTCTCTCCCGAGAGGCCAGAGCCCAGCCACACTGCCAACTTCAGATGGGTGGGCAGCTATGGGGAATGAAGGGAGACCCATGCACTGGGGCAAAGGAGCAACCACCCCAAGGGGGTACAAGACTAGATTTGTTCCGACATCCAGGCCGGCAGTGCAGAGGGCGCGCACGAGCGCTGAGTTCAGGATGGGTCAAGGGCAGGCATGGCTGCGCTCACACGTGCACCCTCCAGAGCCCGGGGCTGTGCTCAGCCAGGCGAAGACAGGAAGCCAGGAAGCCGAGGTCCAGTAGGACCCATTAATTCAGAGAAGCGTGGTCTTAGCTGGCTGGACAGGACATGAATTCACAGCAGGGTAGCCTCCTGGCCCCTGTGAGGACAATCAGGGTGGGGACCACAATGAGTTTTAATTGCTAGTAATGCACATGGAACAAAACGGGAGAGTCCAAATCCCTCCTCCATTTCCCCCACCACCACCCTGCATCTTTAACCTGTGACTGAAAGGTTATTAAGATCCTGGGTGTATCAGCAGTGTGGAGGACATGGAAAATTCTCTGATGTAAAATATTCTTCAGCGAGAAAAGCAATTGGAGAGGTGACTACAAATGTGCTACAGCTGTTTTTCCCTTTTCTCTTTCTCTCTTTTTCTCTCTCCACTCCCCCTCCCTCCTGAAATTCCTCCAGTAAAAGGTAAAAGAAATTATGATTTTGAAACCAAAATGGGAAGGAGTTTTATTAAGAGGTCCCTTAGAATGAACGCCTTCCCCCTTTTCCACTTAAATAGGACAAGACCCATTCCGCCCACCCCTCCACTTCCCATGTGGCACCAGGTCAGATGCGGCTGGGTCCCGCTGATAAGCCCTCCGCAATTCCCCAATTTGCAGACTCTGGAACTCCTTCACTTGACAACTGATGAATAAGTTTTCTTTTCTGGGATAAGAATAGGTGACCTCTTCCCCCCTGAATTCCCATCCGGGGGCCGGGGAGGAGCACCGGGATCCTTTCTTGCAGTCTTCACACCGTGGGAAAGTGTGCGTAGGGTTTCAAAGCCTGATAAATGCCCCCCAAACCGCTTTGAAAACCACTCAGCATGAGCACCGGCCCCCCAAACAGATGTCTAAGTTCTACCACAACAGGAATGCCTCCGGGGTCTCTGACCCAATCCCAGACGCAGAGATGACCCACTTTGTCGGCGGGTTCAGGCCACTTGTCTCATTTCTGAAGACAGTTTCTAAAGAACTATCTGGTGAAGTCAGTCTCCTAGGAGAACCCACCACAATCGCCCCTGCAGGTATTTCCACCCTTGCAAACCATTAGATAAACTTAAAGGACAAATTAGTCCTCACAGTGGGCCCCTCCCGGGCCCACCTCCCGCTCACTACATAAATCATGCTACTCTCTCAGTGGGTTAGAAGTCAGGCTTTCAGATCCGAGCCCCCAAAGCAACAACCTGAGTACATAACTCATAAGGACAATCACCGAACAACTGTCGTTCCCATTCCTCACATCTGGTGTCTGCTCCCTGGTGAATGGGGTGCCCACCAGCAGGAAGGGTTGGGGTTGGGGTAAGTTAAGTCTTGAAAAGAAGGAAATGAGGGAAGAGCAGAAAATCAGAACTGCCCCCAGCAGGCCAGTGTCAGTCAAGGGTTCGAAAACGCTTGAAAGAGCTATTTCTGCTCTGTCTTGATTTTGTCCATTTTTACACACTTGCCCCCCCCCCCGATGGAGCGATAAGCTAGGCCCAGTCACGAACCAACTGTTGGTAACTTGAAGAAAGAGTCTGTTTCCCATCAGATTCAGAACAAAACCTATTTGGATTCAGTTGGCATCCACACAACTGAATGAAGCATAGTAACAACACCAAATAGTGGGAAATGCTCAGGCTTTGGAGCCCAATGAGCCAGAGCCCCCATCTTGCCTCTACCTCTTAGGTCGGTATGATGAGCTAGGTTACTCTCTTTCTCTTCTGTACACCTGGCATGATTATGCTGATCTCCTATGACTCAGGTAAGAGTAAAAAATTTTTAAATGAAATGGTTCTTTCAAGATGATCCTGAAATTAGTGTTTTTCGGCAAAAAAAAATAATAAATAATTTTTTAATGTCTATTTTATTGATTTTAGAGAGAAAAGAGGGAAAAAACAGAGCTACAAGAACATCAATCTGTTACTGTATATTCCCTGTCCAGGGATCAAACTAGTAACCTCTGCTCTTCTGAATGACGCCCTAACCAACAAAGCTATCTAGCTAGGGCAAAAATTGCATGTTTAGTTAATTCTGAACATGAAATTATATTTGTGATGTGAAAGGAAGCAAAAATAAAAAAAGGAAGAAAGCAAAGCACTTTATATAGTCATCACTGTAAAGAGACAAAGTAGATCACATGAGGACAACAAGAAAGAAGGAAACCAGAAATGTGCTGTGTCATGGTGTATCATTTAGAAAGCACCCATGTAACTCGTTTCCAACCCAACTGCGTCTGCAGAATCTCACCAGAAATATGACCCCACGCTTCTAAAGTCATTATCAAAGTTTAGTCACATTTAAAACAGAAGAGTAGAAACAGAGAAGTTTTTACATTTGCCTTAACACATTACTCAAACACTCAACATTACAATTTTCATAAGATCAACACATGGATGGTGGTGGAAGGAGACTTGACTTGGGGTGGTGAGCACACAATACAATGTACAGATGTATCATAGAACTGTACACCTTAAACCTGTATAATTTTATTAACCAATGTCACCCCAATAACTTTAATAATAAAGGATAAAAAAGAACCAAAATATAAAGTTTTTGGAGAAAAATAAACCTAGTGGAAAAACTAGGTTTTTTCTAGTTTTTTCTATTGTTGTGCTGGGGTACAAATGAGTCTTTCAAGAAGATAAATTAAGTTGCATTCAGCTACAGAAGAATAAAGTCTTCAGAAAGAATCTCAAGATATAATTGTAGAGGCCCTGGCCAGTTGGCTCAGTGGTAGAGCATCAGCCTGGCATGGGGAAGTCCTGGATTCGATTCCCAGTCAGGGCACACAAGAGAAGTGACCATCTGCTTCTCCACCCTTCCCCCTTCTCTCTCTCTTACTCTCTTTCTTGTTCCCTCCCACAACCATGGCTTAGTTTGAGCAAGTTGGCCCTGGGCTCTGAGGATGGCTCCGTGGCCTTTGCCACAGGCACTAAAATAGCTCATTGCCAAGCAACAGAGCAGCGGCCCCAGATGGGTAGGGTGGATCCTGGTCGGGGTGCATACAGGAGTCTGTCTCTGCCTCCCTGCCTCATATATTCAAAAGACACAATCATAGAGACTTGTTTAACATAAAATTGCTAACAGAAAATTTTCTTAAATTTCCAGGAAGAAGAACCAGTACATACCCCTCTTCCAGTTCACTGAGTGATGTGGAAATTGGGATATTTACCAACCAGTTAGTTCCTCTGATTCATTCTATTCTAACTAATGTTCTTGAGAACCTAAAACTCTAATACAAGTTAAAATATTTTGACATCAAAGGGGTGAAAGCATGATAGAAATACAAATTTGTACTGCCAATGAAACGGGTAATCTCACCTTGGTCATTAAACCATATAACCTTATACTAATCCATCTTCTTTCACATTCCTTATTCATATATCTTTGTCTACACCCTGAACTACATGCCATCTGTATACTTCAAACCAGACTAAGTTCATGCACCTGAAACAATGAGATAGAAGTTAAGCTATACCGAGTACTACAGAATTCTTCGAAATCAGAGGCAATATCTACCTAGGATGATCAAAAAAGGTTTCATTAAAAAAGTTATTTTAAAAGAGTCCCTAAAATAATCAGATGACCACAAGAAAGGACATTGCAAGACATGAAGGTCAAAATTAAAGAAGGACATGGCTCTCCAGCCACTTCCCTTCCATGTTATCAATCCTCATGTCTTGTCTATAAGTCTTTTCAATATCTCTCTACTGTTTGCTTTATATTCAGTTCTCTTGATTCTGATTCTGATTCATATCCTTAACATCTTTCTCCACCTAGACTGTTGTGACAACCTTCCACTCACTCCTCCATCTTTAGATTAATCAATTGACTGCTTAGTTTAACATAGATCAAATATGATTGGGTCCCCAGTGCCTACTGGACATAACCCTAAATCCTTTCTCTAATATTTAATGGCCCAACCCACCATTCTAGTTTTTTATTTAAAAAACCTCCCTTAATGTAGATACATGGACGTCAAGGAACAAGTGATGAAGTCGAGTCTCAAGAGTCCTGGGAACCAATTAAAAAGCCATTAATGATTTCTTGAGGGCCCATTCTACACAGAGTGGTGGACATGAACCATGATGGAGGTGACATAACAACGGGGAGCTGAAGAGGAGAAAGTCGCAAGTGTAGACAATTCTCTGGGAACATTAGACCATAAAAGTTACCTGAATGCTAGGATGGTATGCCAGGGGAGTTAGGAGTGACGAGGAATGGCTTCTTGGTGGCAGTGCTGGTAGTAGATGGGGGTCATGGTGTTACTATTTGTGGGAGGGTAGGGATCAGAAGAAAGAAGACTGAGTCCCCAGGTTCCTTATCCAAAATCACAGGGAAAAAAAAAGGCAAGATCTCACCTACAACCAGGATGTGAACACAAGTCAAAGGCCCTCACCAAATCAACAATCTGCACAGAAATCTTGAAAACATAAATAAGAAGCACAGCTTTGAGTAGGAAATTTATTTCAGCATATTTTGGGAGAGGCAGAGGCCATATTAATTAAATATAAACTTATGTGTGTATTTGTTGATTTCCCCAACTTGTCCCAGAAAGAATCTAAGGCAGCCATGGGCTGCATGGAGGCCACCACACCTGGAATATGAGCTAAACTCCCTTGGCCACTGGTCCTATAAGACCCAAGCAAATAGATCGTAAACAAAGAACTCAAAGCACCAAGCACTGAACCAGAAGGAAATAAAACTATGGAGGGCCCTGATGAGAAGGGGCAGGTCCCCCAGGTGTACCTGAGTGCTGAACTGGTTCCCACCACATCAAAAGCAATGGCACAGCCCCTAATTCCAATGGCTGAAACATTTTAACAGCTGGGAATTAAAATAAGCTGTCAGGCAGCTCAAAAAGATTTTTTAATTCAAAATAAATCAGGCTAACAACTTGCAGATGTTTGGAAAGAAAATGTTTGGGTGACTCATTTTCAAAACCCAATTCCTTAACTTGGCCATTTCAGGGTTTCTGAATGGCTACTACCTGCCCTGAGCCTCTAATCAGGAAATAAACTGTTGTTACAGCCTTCTCAGCCTTGACACTGGTCAACCATGTTGACAAGCAAACATGGATTCCATATGGTAAACTAAACTGAAGTGAGGAAGCAAGGAGAGTGTTGGTCAGATCACGAAATGTGTTTGCAGGTTCCCGGTTCTCTGGTGACCCTTGGCCTCCAATAATAAATGGAGCTCGTCAGTGCTGTTCAATAGCTTTTGTACTCAGAATAAGGAGGGATAATCTCAGCTATGGTTTGAACATTAGAACAGAAACAAGGGGAGAAAAAAGGGGAAGAAGAGACTTTCAGGAAGAATGAACAATGTCACAGACTCAAGACAAACAGCCAAAGACAAATCAGTAGCTCAGAGCCCAGACCAAAGACAATCATAGGAGATGCACACATCTGTGGCCATCAATGGAGTTAGAAGGGCAGTGTTTCAACCTTTCCATCTAAGAACTATCTGGCTCAATTATGGCTTGGCTTCTTTCAGTCAGTGAAAATGAAACAGACCATAATAATACACAGTAATACACGCAGTGCTGAATCTGGTTTTAAAATCTAGGGAGCTGTTGGTCATCAAAGTAACAAGGTAACAGATTGCTGCTTGGAGGGTGGGGTGGATTGAAATTTGTCATCCATTCCTATCCAGTAGGTGATTTTGCCCTCCCGCAAGTCGTTTCCCTTTCTCCTTATCATCCCTATCTCAGGGTAATAAACAACAAAAATTTATATCTCATAGTTCTGGAAGCCAGGAAGGTTCAAGATGAGGGAGCCAGCATGATCGAGTTCTGGTGAAAGCCCTTTTCCAGGCAGCAGAATTCCTGTTGTAGCTTCATATGATGAAAGGGGAAAGAGAGGTCTCTGGGGTCTCATAAGGGCACTAATCCCATTTGTGGGAGCTCCACCTTTGTGATCTAATCATCAAAGTCTCCATCTCCTAATATCATCCCATTGGAAGTTAGGTTGTTAAGATACAAATTTGGGGCCACAAACATTTAATCTATAGCACTCCCTTAGACTCAAGTTGCCTGTACTGGGAAGCTACCTGTGACCTCTGTTTATACCTCTTGTGTAGCCCATGGGCCTTGCATGTTCCCCCACTGAGGGTCTCATACACAGCAAGTACAACAGTGATCTGCCAACCAGTCTGTCTCCACCTCTCCCTTACAAGCAAGAGCTGCATCTGGTCACTGTTCTGTCCCCAGCACTCAATTTAGGACCTAGCAATCAATAAGCAATCAGCACCGATACATGCTGAATCATTCAATCACCTTCATTAAGAAGTAAATTATTATTTTAAAGGGTATACACTCAAAAGTCTCCATAATGACCTTTAGACATGAATATTCTCCCAAAATTTTGATCACTTTTCTTCAGTCAAAATGAGCTCCGAGACCAGGAGCTGAAACAATAATGGAATGCCCTTGACTAGAGAGGTTCTTTGATCAAACCAGGAATGCAAAGGAAGATTTCTCAGAAACAAAATATTGCCTTTCCTTCCACCTCTAAGGCCTGCCCAGGTCTCACTGACAGCAGAAATGAAATAGTCTCCCCAAATCTCTGAGCCAGAATTCAACACCAACAGAAGGTAAAAGGTCATCAATATTTGGCTATAAAAGAAGAAAAGGCAGGAATGATATGTTCTATGTTGATCCTATTGGCTTTTCTCAGCACATCCACCTGATTGGGAATGGGGTAGTAGAGTCCCTACTCTGTCCTCACACATACACCTAAGACTGTTTCAACAAAGGGCCAACATCCCTGCCAAGTGAAACCCACTGACTACCAAGACTGTATTCCTTTCAATAAGACTCTGCAGCCAAAGGAACATAGACTGAGCTTGATCCACAAAAAATGGATCTTCCATAGCTGTCATTATGTCCAATCTAAATTGTCACAATAAAACACCTTTGTACTCAACTCTTTGGCTGACTAGTTATGCCGCCCTGGCCAAGTCACTTCATTTGGTCAGTCAGCAAATATTTAAACTCCTCCCAGATGCTGGAGCTATAGTAGATAGATAGATAGATAGATAGATAGATAGATAGATAGATAGATAGATAGATGATAGATAGATAGACAGACAGACATGGTCTACTTACTCACAGAGTTTAATCTTATTGGTAACCCCGGGCTCCTATTACAAAGGGTGCTAATTAGGAATAGATGAGATAACATAGGGCAGGTATCAAAAACAGTACCTGTTGGATAATACAGGCTCCTGGAATGGAAGATACTATTGTTATGATTCACCACATGGGATAATGTCAAAGTTCTACAAACTGTAAATGGAAAGCAATGGCTTGTTTTCAAACTTTGGAGGCCACAAAAAAACTTTGGACATCATGTTATTCAAATCTATTGTTTTATTGGTGAGGAAACTGCAGTTTCTAGAATCTGGCTTGTCCAAGATGAAGAAAATAATGGCAACTAGCGTAGACTGTACGCTAAGTTGCGCACACTTAGCGTACTATAGCCGTAGTCTATTTGACACTTACCAAGTGTCAAATATATACTTTCCCTACATGACCTCCTTTGACTCTCAAAGCCTCACAATGAAATGAGTACTATTATTACCCCACTTCAGAGGAGGAAATTTAGGATTAGGGAGATTGACCTGCTCAAGACAAAGCCAAGTCTAAGAAGGAGACCCTGCGCTTCCTCATTTCCTTATCACTGACTAAGCAACTGAAAGCATCTGAGAGCAGGACGTGAGCAGAATTCCAAGCAGAAACACTGCTAACCCACTAACCTGGCCCATCAACACCGCGGAGAGCTACATCGGACGTGACAGGGACTGCCGGCTCCTGCCTCTCATCATGGACATCAGGCAGACTCAGGGTGCACGACAGTTTGTAACTTCTCATCTTTCTTGTTATTGAATATTTATTGAACATGACTCTGGTTACTTGCATAAAAAGAAAAAAATAAGGTGCTCTTCCTCTCTCCCTACCCTGTCCCCCACACTCTGTATCCTAGGCACAAGAAAAAAAAGGTAGGTGGACACGTGTAGGGCTTCGGGCTCAGAAGCACAGCCCATCTCCCAAGCCACTCATCCACTCACTTCAGCAGAGCAGGACATTCTAGGGTTCCCTGTAAATCATGGCCTTGCTGTCCCCTTCTCTCCCCACCCCCTAGAAGCAATCAAAGTCCACTATTGCCACCTAGTGTATAAAGAGCTCAATGACAAGGTCCGGGTTGAAGAAACACCATACAACCTCTGAAGTGCAAACCTTTTTCCAGTAAGTACCATTCACTTTCTCCAGACTATAAGCTGGAAAACAAAAGAGTGTTTCAGGTCAAGCGCAGCAAATTGAGACCGCAATTAATAACTAGCCAGAAATGTCTGGACAATGCATTGCGCAAGAAAGTACCGTGAGCCTAACAACCAAGATACGCCACACTCACATGTAGGTCAAAACCATGTGTACAAACAAGAAAATTCAAATCAGCAGGAACCAACCCAACAATCTTTTATTTATATCGACTACAAAATTGTTTCTTTTAAGAAACCACAGTTCAAAAAATAAATAAATAAAATAAAAAATAAAAAAGAAAGAAAAGCCACAGTTCAGGAGAAGCACATTTTTCTTGATACTGAGATATGAAAGAATCTGTTTACTTGTTTGTTCTGCCCTCCCCCCAGTAAGAAGAACACCATATGGTGTAAGATGATGTTTTCAAAAACATCCTTATAACAAATTTAAGTTTTACACGGTGGCCTCTCATCTCTCAGTGTAGTCTGCAGACATCACATCATGGTGAAATTTAGTAAAAGCATCGATGTAAGAGGCCTAAGTACAGCTTCCTGTCGGGGCGGCTTAGCTCAAAGGTAAGGTGGGGTGTGGGGAGCCTGCTTCCCTGCCTCAGAAAGTCCCCCGCTAAAACAACTTCTCACAACTGGCCATGGAAAAGAAGGTTCAACAAAAGAGAGGGCAAGTTTGGAACTTCTGGAAAAACCTCAGGAAAAAAATATTCTACTATCTTGATTCCTAAAATCACCCATTTTCTTTCAGAACCAAGCAGGAAAATTAAAAAAAAAAGAAAACAAAACTAAAGAGACAGACAAGTCCCATGCTATGTAGATGAACCAAAGGCAACAACTGGATTAGTAGGGTTAGTAGAGTAACTCCTACAACAGAGTTCAATCCAGAGAGCTGAGATTCCCAGCACTTTCCTCCACCCAGCACCTGCCCCCTCCGATGTACCCAAGTACACACATGCAAGCAGAATGTACTAGAGTCTCCATCTCTCAAATTATCTAGTGCAGGAAACATAGACCTGTGGGGAGAACTGCTAGAAACCAGAGGGGCCATCAGATCAGGTTTACAGGCTGGCAGAGCTCTGGGGACCAGTTTAGGAGAGAGGGAGTCTGAGAAACAGCCTCTTTGGGCCCAGCAGAGAGAATCCAGTTACATCACAGGAGGGTGAAACCACATCAAAGCCTAGATATTGGCAGCCTGCATCCCGCTAAGGACTGAAATGAAATACGACCATTTTGCCGGCCCCGAGGCCACGACTCAAACAACTTAATTCTTCCACAGAGCTTGGGTTCATGATCAAGGTGCCTGTCTCTCTCCCTGACCCACGCAGCATGTTGAGTGCAGCCTGTTTTTACATACTCGTTTCATTTTTTTTGGAAAGCTATATGAGATGATGGGGAGGCAACAGTTCAAGAGATATTTTTATGGGGTCAGGGAAGGCATACTTTTTTTTTTCAGTTCTGCCACCTGCAAAATCCTTTCAGAGACACAAGCTGTTGAAGCTGAAATGCAAGAACGAAAGGCAAGAAGCGAGAGGTCATACCATAAAAACAGGAATGTGAATGTCAGCCGGGGCACCTAAACTCGTTATCTCAGACAACAATTTCTGAAAAATATTCTGCAAGAACAGAGGCTCATACCTTAGACCATGACTGTGCTTGGGAGCTCCTAAACTCAGTGGTGGCATTCAAATAATTTAACAGCAGGTTCTCTGCTCTAATGCCCGTTTTAAGTATAAGAAAAAAAAAAACGACATACCGAAAGGTAGTTTATTATTTCATGCATTTCATACTTATATAAGAACAATAAAAAAGGTACACAAAACTAGATTATAAGGTACACAATACTATTTATAATAAGAATTATTAAATAACACCTGACAAAAAACAATAAAACTTTTATTTAAGGTATTTCCACATTGCTTCTTGATTGGCATCCTCACTTGCAATTTTTTCCCCCTGTGGTCGGAATGGACATTACTATGAGTGCGTAGAATATGCTGTTGCTCAGATAAATGTTAAAAAAAAGAGTAAAGAATGTAAATTTGTGATTTCCCCATTGGGCAGCTGCCCAGCACTCACCTTAGAAAGGACCCTGATTACAAGCATCATTTTTACAACTGGTTCACTGAACTCAACAAAAAATTAGGTATCAGTTCTGCTGACCCGGTGAGAATCGGCTGACTCCCACCACTGCCCAAACTTCAGTCCAGCATCTGCCCCTGGAAGGGTCTAGAGCAGGGGTCGGGGTCCCCAAACTATGGCCCACGGGCCACATGCGGCCCCCTGAGGTCATTTATCCGGCCCCTGCCGCACTTCCAGAAGGGGCACCTCTTTCATTGGTGGTCAGTGAGAGGAGCATAGTTCCCATTGAAATACTGGTCAGTTGGTTGATTTAAATTTACTTGTTCTTTATTTTAAATATTGTATTTGTTCCCGTTTTGTTTTTTTTTTACTTTAAAATAAGATCTGTGCAGTGTGCATAGGGATTTGTTCATAGTTTTTTTTTTATAGTCTGGCCCTCCAATGGTCTGAGGGACAGTGAACTGGCCCCCTGTGTAAAAAGTTTGGGGACCCCTGGTCTAGAAGTACCAAGGAAAGATGAGCTCAAAGACCTACAGAGATCCCACCACATACCTGCCCAATAGTCCTCCCACTCCATCACTCGCCCTTCATGTTTTCTGTCACCTCCCTGTCACTCCCGTCTCTGACTTAGAAGGTTTTTCCGCCTTTCTGACACCTGTGAAAAGCCCGGTTCTATGCCCAACACCTACAGGAAGTTTCCTGCGAATCACAGAGATTTGCAAAGCTCCTTCCTAAAGCCCCATCATGATCAGAAGCTGCCAGTCGGGTACCTTTGGGTCCCAACTGTGCATCTACTACGGTCATGCATTGCAAAGCGACACCTCGGGCCAACCAGGGACTACATGCAAGCTGAAATTTTTCCATCTTCTACTGATGTCATTGCAAAATTGTAGCCACTGCAACAATATAGCCATCCCAACGTTGGAGTTGACACAAGGTTGTGGCCATGGAAACATCACAGCTATGTCTGCAGTGATGCTGGTATATACAAACCTACTTACTATGCTGCCCGTTGTCTAAAAATGTCACACATACGCAGCCTGGGTGTGTGGTAGGCTAGAGTTTGTGTAAGTGCATGCTGTGATGTTTGCACACAACAAAGTCACCTAAAGATGCATTGCTCAGGATGTATCCTTGTCATTAAGTGATGCACCACTGTATTTGCTATTCCTCTATTTCCAAGAAGTGGTTGTTTTTTTAATAATGTTTCATTATATTTCCGGATTCACCCAATACATCTTTAGCCAAACAGCAAAGTAGACACTTTGTGAACAGTTGATGATTGACTTTATTTTCTAGATAACTGTAGGATTTAGCCTGAATTGGACCTCAGACCTCAACAGTTATAGGGTTTAGCCAGGGTGGGGTATGCACAGAAAAATGATGTTTCTGTCTAAAGAAGGACCAGATTCTCACTGGTTGGGTGTTTCTAATCACTTTCCAGTGCCAAAACTACAGATTTTTCTTGTCTCCTCATCAAAGGCTACAAATTACACATTTAGAAAGCAAAGAACAGCCGTTTAAAGAAAGGGCACGAGAAATTGCAATAAGAGACCTCCTGCCCGGTTTTCATCAAGTCGTAAAACCCGGGAGCTTTCGGCCACACCCAATGCAGACAGCCTGTGTGTGGGGAGACCTGGCAGAACTGGGACAGTTTTTTTTTGTTTTTGTTTTTGTTTTTGTTTTTTACAGGGACAGAGAAAGTCAGAGACAGACAGGAACAGAGAGAGATGAAAAGCATCAATCATCAGTTTTTCGTTGCGACACCTTAATTGTTCATTGATTGCTTTCTCATATGTGCCTTGACCGCGGGCCTTCAGCAGACTGAGTAACCCCTTGCTTGAGCCAGCGACCTTGGGTCCAAGCTGGTGAGCTTTTTCTTTTTCTACTCAAGCCAGATGAGCCCACGCTCAAGCTGGCAGGCAACCTTGGGGGTCTCGAATCTGGGTCCTCTGCATCCCAGTCCAACGCTCTATCCACTGCACCACCGCCTGGTCAGGCAGAATTGGGAGAGTTTTAAGAAATCGATACCCAAGCCCAGAGAGAAGGCCCTTCAAGGCGGAGCCTGGGAATCTCAGACAACACTGTAACTCATCCTGGGACAGAGCGCTTCGCTGCGGAGGGTAACTGACTCAGCAGGAAAAGTGAAGTGATTCAGGAAGCAGATTCAAACCCAAGTCAGAGCCGGCGCCGGCCCAGGGCTCATGCTCAGGTGGGCCAGGCCGGCCCTGAGCTCCCCATTCCCACACCTGTCCTTCTTCCCCCTACTAACCTTTGTCCTCCAGGTGGACTTTTGTGCAGGCTGTTTGATTCCAGGACCCTTCACTCTGGGGCCGCCTTTCTTAACCACCAAACACCTTCTCTGACTTGCATTCGGGTATCAAACACCTGGCTTACAAAGCTGGCTGATGAACCCATAGAACGGCAAGGTTTCTAAGCAGAGAGGTTACTTGGAGATTATTTCATCTGACCCCCTTACAGCAAACAGAAGCCACAGAGCTGGGGGGATGAGGGCTCAAACGTGGGTCCTCTGCATCCCAGTCCAACGTTCTAGGCAGAGGCTGGGAATCTCAGACAACACTGTTACTCATCCTGGGACAGAGCACTTTGCTGCGGAGGGTAACTGACTCTGCAGGAAAACTGAAGTGAATCACCACCACCCTCAGCTAAGCAGTCACAGAGCTGGGACCACCCACAGCCTCCTGCTCAGCAGGCCTTTGCTCTTCCCACCGCACCATTCGGCGATGTATTCAACAGTCACTGAATACCACCAGTGGGCCAAACCCTGTACCAAACTGGGAGCCCCAAGATGATTGAGACTAAAGCTCAGTATTATTCTTTCCATTTGTTGATTCATTCAATAATTCATGAAATACACACAATGAGGTTGGTTCTGCGTAAAACCCCAGGAATATCTGAAATGGAATCATTGTGATAGTTTTGCACTGTCCCAACTTAGCTGGTCTGGAACTTGGCCTCCCCAACACCCTGACCCTATAGTGCAGGTTAGGGCTGACCTGAAGAGAAATTTGCCTAAGACTCGGGGATAGGAGGGAAGGAGTGGCCACGCTGTTCTGAAGGAGGAGGAACCACGGACCTGCATCTCATCAGCTGGGGGATCGTGTTGGCCTGAGGTGGTGGCCAGGCCTGCCGTCTTCCCGCATCCAAGTGTCTGGTGTGCAGCTCCGTGGAGAAGAGTCCAGCTCATTCCATGTGTCATGTTTGTCCGTTCAAGTTCAGATGCGGCAGGGGACAGGTGTACATTCAGGGTTGTACTCGTGAGCTGCATCTGCCCTTGATCTGTGCTGTGTCACACTCAAATTCCTTCCCCAAAGTCCAGCTCCACAGAGCTAAGCCACTCCAGGTGTGCCAGGTGGCCAGACACACAGACGACCACCTCGCAGAATTCCCCACCAGCTGCCCCAGGTGTGTGAGGTCAAACCCCTACCTATAAAAACCCCATATTCCATCTCGCTCACAGTGGCTCCCTGATGCAGAAAAACTCCCCAAATCTCCTCTACACCAGTATTTCTGAAACACGAGCAATATATGAACCCCCCACCCAAAAAAAGTACAGTTTCCTGATGTGGAAAAATAACTTTTATTTTTACCTAAACATATACAAATATTGATCAAATGTGCACAAATACTGCTCTATCACTAATGCCCTAAAATAAACATTTAAATTTTAAGTAGAAATACAATTTTAAAACATGAACTAAAATCAGTCGCTTTAACCTAATGCATCTAACGTCATTTTGCTGAAATGAAGTCATGGATGAACCGTCAGTATAGGTTCTTTGATGAGCGATCATTCAATTCTCCTGAGCCTTTTCTATACTCTGATATATTACCCAGCCTCCTTTTCCATCACTTTCCGGAATGGCCTTTGGGCTCCATCTGGTGCAGACACACCACTCAGTGATCAATTGGAACTCAAAGCGCCTGAGTAACATGAAGAATTTAACCTTGGTCTCTCCCTTCAATCCTTCCCTCTTCCTCCAGTCGCTCCTAGGGACCCCATTCTGTCCCTGTTTAGCTGGATTCTTCATCCTGGCAGCTAAATCCATCTTGCCCAAGAGAACAAGGCTTTCTGCCTCCTACACACAAGACCTTCTAGCCAAGGGAAAGATTCTTTATTGCCGATGAGAGCTACACACCCTGTTCCACCACATGTTGGGAAATCCAGTAAAAGACTGTGATGTCTTCCCTGCTTCTCCAGAATGACCGAGAAGAACCAAGTGGCCGCCGCCACGGAGCTTCCAGTCATCTGGAAATGTCAGCCTGGAAGGCACAACCCTGGCATGGTCCACACTAAGCCTCCTACAGGAGGCATGAAAACCCAAACCCTTCTCACAGGTCCCCTCTCCTGTCTGGAAAGTCACTGAAGGACATATCAGCCATATAAAGGCATTCAAGACCCGTGCCCTGACGTGGGATTTAACCTCCAGGCACCATGGAAGTGCTAGAGTTCTAGCAGAGCCTTGTGCAAAGAATCATACACAAAGTACATTGTGACGATGGTTATTTCTAACAACTGACCAATCGGTTGCGTTTCTGTGTGGGACATGTGACCAATACCTGTGCTCACATCTGCAGTTCTTTCCTTCCTTTGCTTTCCTTGGCCCAGCTGATCATCAGGGGGCCAATAAAACTGCTGTGGTTTTAAGTAAGAGTTCATCTGCTCAGATAAACTGACAAAGATGAATCGTGCATTTTGAACAAAAGTAAGAATGTGAGGAGGGTACCATCAGACCTTGGTGGCAATCAGACCATCCAATCCCCCAATGCCTTCCCAACCTTCTACTGCCCCTCAGACATGGAGGACACTGCGTGGTCAGGTGCTCGGGCTCCACACGCAAAGCTGTGTCTCCAGAAACTTTGCCGCTGTTCCGGGGATTTCCAGGCACCTCCCCTACAACTCATCCTCCCCACGGGAAGTTATTGCACTTGAACACAAACACAAAGAAAGAAGGATCGACACAGTCACAGAGACAGCTGCCATTCCCTGTGCCTTCTCATGGCCAGATGCTGCCCTTGATCTAGGTCACCCACCCCTTGTTCTTTATTCCAATTTGGAAATCACTTTCACCTGCCATTCTTAATGAACTGAAAAAGCAGCCTCCCTTGCCCTTGCCTAGATTTCCTGCATTTCTTTTTTTTTTTTTTTTTTTTTTTTTTTTTTTGTATTTTTCTGAAGTTGGAAACGGGAGGCAGTCAGACAGACTCCCGCATGCGCCCGACCGGATCCACCCAGCATGCCCACCAGGGGCGATGCTCTGCTGCACTCTGCTGCAACCAGAGCCATTCTAGCGCCCAAGGCAGAGGCCACGGAGCCATCCTCAGCGCCCGGGCCAACTTTGCTCCAATGGAGCCTTAGCTGTGGGAGGGGAAGAGAGAGACAGAGAGGAAGGAGGGGGGGAGGGGTGGAGAAGCAGATGGGTGCTTCTCCTGTGTGCCCTGGCCAGGAATCAAACCCGGGACTCCCGCACGCCAGGCCGATGCTCTACCACTGAGCCAACCGGCCAGGGCCAATTTCCTGCATTTCTTTACAAATGTCTTTTCAGTATTTACATAGACAATTGTCTGAACCCCAGGGAGGCAGGCCTTCCCTGTCCTTTGATGTCACGCTGACAGTTGCTGAGTCTGGGGGGGGGGGGTGCAACTCATAACCGTGTGACAGTGGTGCAAACCCTTCCACCACTAGCAGTTCTAACCGAAACCTTATCTGATTCATAAACCCATGTCAGCAAGGACCGAATGCCTAGGCCTGTTCTGGGCCCAATAAGCTGATGAATAAAAGGAGAGAGGGCGGAAGAAGAGAGGGTGGAGGAAGAGAGGGAGAGGGATGCTGAAAACCCCTCCATTTCATAAATACCAGATGCAGAGATACTCAGGAGCTGCCCTTAAAAAGGGAAAACACACGTGGAAGAAGGCACCAAGTCATAGGACAACCAGAATCAGGAAATCTGGAGGGCTTCTGGAGAAGTGATGGTTGGCATTGAAGAAAGTGTAGCATTGGGTGCGGGGAACCAACTGCTGGTTAGGAACCCCAGGCAGGTGCTTTCCCCGTGCTATTTTATTGAAGTCCCCACAGGAAGCCTGGGTGGTAGGCAACACTGGGCCCATTTTCACACAGAAGAAAACAGACTCAGTGGGGTTCATCAGCTTGCCAGAGATCACAGCTTGTAAATCTTGAAGCCCAGAAGCCCTCTGCTCAGTATGGATGGTCCAGCGAGCCAGCCGGCCACTTAACACCTGATGCGTCTCTGTCCTTCTTATAAGTTGCCGTTTTGCAGACCATCGGATGGTGTGGCCCCTTTGCGAACAAAGAGGAATTTGTTTTCAGGGCTGGTCTTCTTTTCATTCTGTAGACTCTACTGCCCTCCTGTGGTTGTGCTGAGTTACGGTCACCTGGGCTTTGTACACCCCAGTAAACGTGGCTGATCCAATCAGGAGCAGCGAGGGGAAGTGTGGGTACATCAGATTGTATTTACATACAACAAGTGCGTGACTGTTCAGAAAGCCCAGCTCATGGGGAGTACAACGGCAATGTAGATCATGGAAACTAAGAACAAAATAGTGGAAAAAGGATTGCCCAAAACAAAACTACACTTGGAAGTTCTGGACCCCTTTGGACTGGTCCACCTCCCTATAGTTTTGCTGGCAGCAACAGTTCCTTCAGTCAGTTATGAAATAGACAACAGCCCATCCCCGGAGAGAAGACATCTGCATGAACCCCACAGGCATGTGACAGCCAGACCTCATCCTGGGTCATAAACAAGTGTTTCAGTATGACTGCAAACCACCGTAACTACTAGTTTTGCTTTTCATCTTTCGGAACTCTTGCAAACTCCGGATGAGTGCAAGTGCGAAATGGACTTCGCCCCGCCCTAGCCGAGGACAACACGGCAAGGAGCTACCTACCTACTGAGGGCATCCCATTATTCAAGACAGAAGATGTTTGACGGCCAGGAAAAAAGATCCAACACTCCTGGCTCTCAGTAGAAACGGTAGGGAACTGGGATTAATGTTCACAGTGAAGAATTCACAGTAGACATAAGGAACACAATCTCAAAGACAGCGTGAACAATAATGTAGCATGTGGCAAAGAAAACCACTTAAAATCTAAAGGGCTAGACTTCAGTTCCTGCTCTGCCACCACTGAGCCGTTTGACCTTGGACGGGTTGTGTGACCTTTCTCAATCTCCTCATTTGCACAGGAAGTGTCATGCTGAACAATCTTTAACTGTCCATTTAAGCCTAGACATTTATACACCTACGCTTCTCTGATCATTCAAACTGGAGGTTGTAACAGGGAGAGGCAGAAGTGGACGGAGGAGGAGGATGCTGAACTCTCATTGCTTTAGACACAGATGTACTTGCAACCAGGGAAATGACTGAAATGACCTTTTCAGATGGCTTTTGCTTCCAAAATCTAAGGTATTGGGGATGCTTCTCAAAACCATCTGTTTTGGCCCTGGCCGGTTGGCTCAGTGGAAGAGCGTCAGCTCAGCATGTAGAAGTCCCGGGTTCGATTCCCAGCCAGGGCACACAGGAGAAGCACCAATCTGCTTCTCCACCCTTCTCCCTCTCCTTTCTGTCTCTCTCTTCCCCTCCCGCAGTCAAGGCTCCATTGGAGCAAAGTTGTCCCAGGCGCTAAGGTTGGCTTCATGGCCTCTGCCTCAGGCGCTAGAATGGCTTCAATTGCAGCAGAGCAATGCCCTAGATGGGCAGAGTATCACCCCCTAGTGGGCATGCCGGGTGGATCCTGGTTGGGTGCATACAGGAGTCTGTCTGCCTCCCCCTCACTTCTCACTTTGTAAAAAGACAAAAAAAAAAAAAAGGACAAAAAAAATGGCTGTTTTCTTAGTGAACAGAATCCTGGCGATCTCAAGACTCTAAACCTTCAGGGACATCTCATCCAACCCCCTGGCTGGTTTGAATGCTGCCTCCGCATTCCTGCTCCCTAACCACTTCCAACAGGTTCTTCTTGGGGGCAATGAGAGCAGTCTTTGAGACTCTGGTCGTTCAAGAGGTCTCCTGCACAGGTAGCTAAAATCTGTCTCACTATCGCTGATAGTTGTCAGTGCTAGTTTTATTGCTGGGAGTCGGCGAGAACAAATCTAATTACCCTTTCTCTTTGTCATTATTCACATATTGAAAGGTATTTACCAGTTTCCTGTGGTTCAGTTCTTCCAGGATCCACAGTCCCTTAAACTAACCCCTGTCCGGCTTGGTGTCAAGTTCTTTTGCCATCTGGAGGGTATGACAACAGGGCAGGGAGTTATTGAGCCGTTTGGCAAACACACCACCACAGAAAAGACTAACACGTTTTTTGATACACAAGGTCCCAAAAACTGACATACCATCCAATATTTTCCAGAATTTGCTGGAGGGAGTGCTCTACCAAAACAAGGAAGTAAATTAAGAAAAAAATAAGACCTGGAATCCAGAAAACAGAGGATCTATGACAAGGGAAAGTTCTCCACCACCACCACCTCAAAAATGTTCTCGTCAGATCACAGAAAGACAGCTCAGAAAGCAACAAACTCATATTGAAGCAGGTCAGAAGGGGCTCTTAAAAAGCCTCTGTCAACAAGGTGAATTTGGTAGAACATCTTATGTATTTCAACACACTGAGAGAGTGTGACCATCAGAGACAATGGTGGGGGTTAAATTGGTGATATGTAAAAAAAAAATATGCAAACCAAATAAAAAAAATTTTTTTATTAAGTCTAGGCAAAACAAAACATTGTGCAAGAAAGGAAAAGATACTTGCATCTGACACCGTTATAAGACCAGTCACTCTGTTTTGTATTTATTTTATAACCAGTGTAGTGAGGAACTGGAATTTCACATCAGTGGGAACAAACAAAACATTTTTTAATCACTGTTTTCATTCACGCTCTGTCAAACCTTCCTTCCCTGCTTGATAGTAAATCCTTTAACACCTCGGGCAGGTCCCAGAACTTTCAAGTTGTTTGCAGTTATTAAAACTCAGCCCCATCCTGTTAAGTCTGGGCTCACATCTCATTCAGAACTCTCCCTCTCCCTCAGCACAAGTCAGACCAATGGCTTCAGGGACTTGGATTGGAAGGAAGAGACTTTTTGTCATCACCACACCTTCTCCATCCAATTCCAGAGATGCTTTGGCAATGGGAACAGGGAAAGGAGTTTGGGGGTGAGGGGAGTGTATTGCTGGGAGACAAACATCTTCTTACAAACATCTCCTTACTCAACTAGTCACTGGACTCCTCTCTTAATGACTGCTTTCTTGACCAACCTTAACTGACCAGTAAGTCTTGGCCAACCTTGACTGCCCAGTAAGTCTAGGCAAGTGGAGCAGGAGCCCAGAGCTGACTCCTTCATGGGCACATGAGTATGTTGGCTGTGGGAGGACAAAGACACCCTCTCACGACATGATTTGCTGATAAGAACCAGTAGGAAATGCTACTCTAGCTCTATCTCTTTTGTCCTCCCACTTCCCATCACTAGCAGTCCATCCAAAGCCCCTTGTTGATGGGGTGCCCTCATGCTGTGGTGTATCAGCCACAGGGCTCAAGGCCAGCCACCTCCTGTAGGGCTCACTCCATCCACTGGGGAGCCATGACCCGCCTCTAGTGCTGGTGCACACCCCAGCTCTATTGCTGCCCCTTTTCTGAGCCCTGTGGGCTCTCTCCAGTTCTTCTCCCTTCTCGGCTTCTCAGGGCAGATCAGCAAGTCTGACTCCTGGGGTGTAAGATGCCAGCCTCCTTGCCTTGCAGCAGGCACACCCGGGCTTACCAGTGATGATCTGGGAGGTCCCTTCATTTGATGCTGAGAGGAAAAGCAGCCTCAGAGCTCGCCCAGGGGAAATCCAACCCCCTTTTGCTGTAAACATTGCACTCACTCCCCCCTAGGCCAGCGACTCCAAAACTTCCCCATGTCTCTGGACTTCTTGTGTCAGCTGCCACCACCACCCTTCCTACCCTTTCGCCCTGGGTTGATGTGGTGACAGGTGGTGGCCAGGAAGGCCCACCACTTCCTAGTGACCCCTGGAAAAAGGCTCTCCTTAAAAAGTAGGAGGCTCTGAGCCCTGGCCGGTTGGCTCAGTGGTAGAGTGTCGGCCTGGCGTGCAGGAGTCCTGGGTTCGATTCCCGGCCAGGGCACACAGGAGAAGCGCCCATCTGCTTCTCCACCCCTCCCCCTCTCCTTCCTCTCTGTCTCCCTCTTCCCCTCCCGCAGCCAAGACTCCATTGGAGCAAAGTTGGCCCGGCGCTGAGTATGGCACTGTGGCCTCTGCCTCAGGCGCTAGAGTGGCTCTGGTTGCAGCAGAGCAACGCCCCAGAGGGGCAGAGCATCGCCCCCTGGTGGGCATGCCGGGTGGATCCCGGTCGGGTGCATGCGGGAGTCTGTCTGACTGCCTCCCGTTTCCAACTTCAGAAAAATACAAAAAAAAAAAAAAGAAAGAAAGAAAGAAAGAAAAAAAAAGTAGGAGGCTCTGAACCTCTCACTTTCAGACTGGGGTCCCAGCCACAATTCTGGGACAACATGAAATCACATCGGTTCCTTTATCTGTCCCTCCGACTAAACTGTGTGCATTAACTATATAGAAAGAACACCCTTGTCATCTTTCCCCTTTAGAGATATTTATTGTCCAAAATTGTCAATATTAACCATTTTAAGAACAATGTTTAGGTTAGGAAATTAGAATTAAATTACAGGTTGGAAAAAGAGAATGATGTTTTATTTTAATTTTGCCGACCTCTTTCTTTTTTAACTTTGTGGGTTAATCAGGGAAATAAAAAGGAGGAAAGTGCTTTTATCACATAACCTTCATGCTATGCTCATTAAGCAATGTTTAATGTTTTATTACACAACTCGCTCTGGCCAAAGAATTGTGCTTCGGTAGACTATTATACGTCACCATCCCCTCCCAAGTGCCATGTTTATTCCACAGAGTAATGACTGTATGCCAGTCATTGTGCTAAGTGCTAGATCTGTGTTTTTCAAACTATTGGTCATGACCCACTGATGAGTTATAAAATTAATCTAGTGACTCATGATCAGGATTTTATTTCTAAATATGAAATAGAATAGATACAAATGTCTGACCATTATGCCATACACCTGAAACTAATATAAAATAAATAATACTGAATGTCAACTGTATTGGAAAAATAAAAAATAAAAACATGGCAAAAAAATAAGAACAAAATTAAATTTTAAAAAGAAACAGAACAGAGAATATCACAGCGTGTCACACAGAGTAAGGATCTTGTTTCGTATGATTGTTGTTAAAATGTGTGTCTCTTCCTATGTATATGTCTAGGCATACCAATTAGTAACATAAAAAATCTATGTCCTGCCTGACCAGGAGGTGGCACAGTGGGTAGAGTGTCAGACTGGGAGAGGACCCAGGTTTGAAACTCCAAGGTCACCGGCTTGAGCATGGGCTCACCAGCATGAGCGCAGGGCCACTGGATTGAGTGTGGATCACAGACTTGACCCTATGGTCACTGGCTTGAGCCTAAAGGTTGCTGGCTTGAAGCCCATGATTGCTGGTTTGAGCAAGGGGTCACTTGGTCTGCTGTAGTCCCCCTGTTAGGGCACATATGAGAAAGCAATCAATGAACAACTAACATGCCACAATGAAGACTTGATGTTTCTCATCTCTCTCCCTTCCTGTCTGTCCCTATCTGTCCCTCTCTGTCTCTGTGTCACACACACACACGCACACACACACACACACAATCTATTTTCTACAGCAGATTATTGCAGAAAAAAATGAAAAGCATTTTTTATCTACTCCCTCACTCAATCTTCACAACTTTATATAGGATAGGTACAGTTACTGTCCTCAGTGTAAAGATTAGTATGCTATGGTCGGAATAAGTTGAGCACCATGCTCAATAAGTCATGGATTTGGGCTTCAAATCTAGACCTAGTGATTCAAATTCATGCTCATTGCCGTAGGCTGTCTCTGTCACTAAATTAAGAAACAAAACAAGAGGCCATTTCAAAGCTTAGGTCCAGATTTCCCCTGGACTAAGCCTCTGCTTGCCTACGTCCTCTCTGCTCTCCTGTCAACACCACTGCACATGACTCACAGTCAGGATGAAGACTGATTCGTAACACTGATTGACATTGGACAGGCAGAAATGACAGTGAGGACGATGAATCAGCAGCAATACTTTTCCCCATGGTTACATTCAGCCCTTGACGTGGAGTCTGCATCGAAGGGGCCAGGGCCTCTCCATCCATCTTCATCACATCCTTCCATGCCACACTGACCTTCTCAAACCCCATTGCAACCCCCCAACGCCCTCCTCCAACCTTCCTGGGAAGCCAGCACAGCAGCAGGTGTGGTGATCTTTCTCATGGTCGAGCACCCTGCAGCATTCAAGCTGTGCTCTTACAATCTCCATCTAATGCGCCCACACAATGGGGACGCTGCGTCCATAGCACCTTAAGAGTGTTTCTCATAATTTGTGCACATCCTTAGAAATAGCATGGCATTCACCCCTATTCCTGGCTCTGCCCAGCCCCTCCATGACTGTCTCCCCAGTCTGCTTCTGGCAGTAGGACTTCACAAGGATGCAGATCAAATACATCAACCTATCAAGCCATACTGATATTTCCTGCTCAGAAGTCCACTTCTTAGCATTAAAAACATCAGTAGGAAAAAGAAAAAAAATGATATTTTAAAGAAATGTGATTTATTTTCCCTGACACTATCTTCTTATCTTTCCTACCTTCTATGGCAAGAAATGGTTCATACTACAAGTAAACTTCAAAACATCATGTAAATTTATCCAATGTCTCAATTGGCAAATGCAATGGTGTTCTATAGACTGGATCTACAGACCTGTGCTATGCAGCAGGGTGAACAGCACATGGCTTTTTGAGTGGTTTTGCAGATCTGACCCAGTAAGATTAAAATAATTATGTATGTAACTGGTTCCCTTCCCACTCCAACAGAAGTTCAGCCATTTTGAAAGGTTTGGTTTTTTTTTATAATTTTATTTTTTTAATGGGGTGACATCAATAAATCAGGATACATATATTCAAAGATAACAAGTCCAGGTTATCTTGTCGTTCAATTATGTTGCATACCCACCACCCAAAGTCAGATTGTCCTCTGTCACCTTCTATCTTGTTTTCTTTGTGCCCCTCCCCACCCCCTTTCCCTCTCCCATTCCCCCCTCCCCCCCGTAACCACCACACTCTTATCAATGTCTCTTAGTTTCACTATTACGTCCCACCTACGTATGGAATAATACAGTTCCTGGTTTTTTCTGATTTACTTATTTTGCTTCGTATCATGTTATCAAGATCCCACCATTTTGCTGTAAATGATGCAATGTCATCATTTCTTATGGCTGAGTAGTATTCCATAGTGTATATGTGCCACATCTTCTTTATCCAGTCATCTATTGATGGGCTTTTTGGTTGTTTCCATGTCCTGGCCACTGTGAACAATGCTGCAATAAACATGGGGCTGCATGTGTCTTTTGAAAGGTTTTTTAAAAAGAAGAAAGAAAAAACAAACTTACTGTGCAGCCAGGGCTTGGACAACCTCACCCCGACAATAACACCCTGAAAAAAGCTGCCCAGGAATAAAGATAGATCGACTCAAGGCACAGCATGGGGCACTTGGGTTCTGTGCATGTTGATGAGTAGAGAGAGTTTCTGTCAATTGAATTGCATTAAATAAGCCCGATTCCCCCAATCCTTCCCATGGAGGTCTGCTGGGGCAAAGTGAGCCCCTCTTATGTAAACTGAGGAAGTCCTGATTCACAGCCATAGACAATGTAGCCTAATAGAGAGCCTAAGAGGCTCACTGGGTATAGGCTTGGCAGCCTGGACACCAGAATTCACCACCCTCTGCTCCTCAAGGGCTCTAGAATCACAATTAATGAACTCACCATAAAAAAAAATAAATCCTAAAATCATTTCAAGTCCTCATGGGCTTACCCCTTGTACAGAATACTCCCCAGAAAACCAGTTTGAGGAGATGAGATTCTTTCTGGACCTCAGAACTTTCTGTCATAATCCCTGAATGGCCTGGTGATCTGACATTTCCTTCAAGCTAGACGGATTCCGTCATTTTAACTGACACATGTTAGATTAGTTGACCAAGTGCCCACTAATCAAATCTAATGTGCAAATGAATCAGTAAGTGCAACCAAATACGTATGAGCCAGTTGGGAGAAAAGACACAGCCTCGGTGGCATTTAGAAGGATATTAAACTTCTCAGACAGATATGGGACAAAAACTAAAGATCAGATACAAAACTAATAGGACATTTCTGGTAGCCAGAGAGCCCACAGCCACCAAGCTCCAGAATGGTGCCGGCTTCCTTTATGGCTCCCTGGGGATTACTTGGGCCAGGCATTGAGGGAGCTGCCACCCTTGGAGGACTGAGTGTACTCTAACCTCACGCTTGGGCCACTTCATTTGTTAAAAAATACCCCCAAACTGTCCTAACTTCAGAAAAGGCAGCCCAGTTGTAGCCAGTGTTGATCTTGTAGAAGAAACCAGTAAACTGGGCCACACCGATTCCAGTCCAGCAGTGCCAATAACTAGAAGCCTCCTGCCTCTGGAAAGTCTCTTGGAGCTTCTAGTCCTAAGGGACATGAAACAATGCCTAGGGGCCTTTGTGGGGATGATCCATCTTCTTTGGAACAACATATCTCAAAAAAAAAAAAAAAGGAAAAACAAAATGTAGCTACATCCAAGGTTCATCCCAGCAAAACTCTGCCCCCCCCTTTTTTTACCCTCATACCACATGCGGATGGAAACAAGAAAACAGTTTCTTAATAGACAGAATTAAAGCTCCAGTTTTACCCACCACCTATCATGTTAACACCACCCTAATTCTTCCAAAAATAAAGTCTGACCATTGAATTGGTCAGTAGACAAGTTTACCCTCTCCTGATTTTGGCAATCTTGAAAGATCGCTGCATTCTCATTGATCTGATAGTCACTGTTTGAATAATTACTCTAAATAATTGCCACAAACAAACTTTCTAGAATAGTAGTTATTTCACTTCTGGTTTTACTGTTATTCACCTTCTTTCAAATAAACATCATTTCCCAATGCCTGGAAAGTTCCAGTCTTGTTCCAAATTTACATATTACTTTTCCATCATCTCAGGGCAGCAATAATAATAAGTTAGAACATCTTCCTTCTCCTAGCAGAATCCTGGCCACTTCTTGTACATTTCTGGTTTGGAATTCTCTGATGGGCTTTTTTTTTTTTTTCTTTTCTTTCTCTCCTCCTCCTCCTTAGTGGAAAATGTTACTTCTAACTGCTGGATTTAATTTACTTTAATTTAATTACAGCATTTTCCACACATGCCCACAGGCTCTTGGTAATAGTTGCATTTTTAATAAATCTAATATATAATAATTACTTTGTTTTTAATTTTCCACTGAGAGTTGGATCCTGAGTTGAATACAGAGCTCCAGACAGGGGCGTCTGGTTCCCTCCACGTGCTTGGGTTTCAGGCAACTGAGGGGCGGCTAATTGGAAAATGGCTGTGCCCTGACTTTCTACCCACACATACCCATGTAACAAACAGCAAACATCCCATAGGATGTGAAATGACCAATTGTGTCAGTCAAAATGAACAAAGCAGTGGTGTGGGTATTTCCCCCAGCTGGACTATGAAAGAACAATGACCGTGCAAGCATGGTCCCCAACCATCGCTTTATACAAAGTGATTTGGTAGACAGTACTTGATGGTGGCCTTTACTGAGTGACCTGTCACTCTCTGCCTGTAGCCACACATCACTGGGAAGGCTCAGAGTTATAATTAAATGCAGTCCAACCAAAAGATAACTCCTATGACCATTGCCCTACCGTCTCTTTACAAAATCCATCCTATAACCATTGCCAATGTTCATTGATTGACTGTCCACCTTCAGTTAATTCAACTATATGGTGAATTAGCAAAGCTCAGGGTTTTCTTTTCCTTGCTTTTCTCCCCTATCCCACGTGCTCAGGAATCCCTATGGCTACTTTTATTCGGCGCTTATCATATGTCAGACACCATTCAAAGCACATTGCCTGCACTACTTCATAGTACTTTCTCATGCTATTGTCCCCATCTTCTTGATGGGGACAAGTTTATCCTGCTAACAAATGGCAAATGTATCCAAATACAGAGCCATTGACCACTGGGCTGTGCTTACCAACTAAAGCACGGTCCCTGCAAACCTTCAGCAAAACTTTTGGAAAATGCTCTGCTTTCTTACTTACCCCTTGAGGTAGGGTAACCGACCTCAGCTCCCCTCACCGGTAACTGAGATCTGCCCGTAAGAAAACGTCACTATGGATTCCAAGCAGCTCTGAGTAAAGCAGCCAGCAGGACAAGCCAGAGCTTCCAAATGGAGCTAAAAGTGCCTGCTACACTTGACCATGTGAGGGACAGTGCTTCACAAAGCATGGGAACAGCACCACCATGGTGCCCTGGCGACCTTCCATGTATCCACACAGGCCATGCAGGCAAAGGATTGAAACACAACTCGTCTGAACATCTCCTGATCTTCCCAAACCAGCAGAGTCTGGGAGGCCTGTGAGGAGCTGCCCCAGGGTCACTGCTCACTCAACTCCTACTCTGCCCTGCAAGGACATCATGAGACAGTTTGTCACTGCTTCTCAGGTTCTGACGAGGTATGGGGCTTTGGGGTCTGCCTCCTTCAAAGTGGAAATGGGGAATATAAATCTGCGTAGCCCTGGGTTGGGACTGGTTCCTTGGCACTGAAGACTCCCATAATTGGTATCGCACTGGTCCAGTTCTGTGTGGTACCCTTTCTGCCTGGTCAGAGAAGGACCACAGGGAGCTGAGTACTTTTGGCTCTTTTGCCTTTTGCTTTACAAGTAGTAAATGGTCTGAATCTAGAGTTATCAGCCTAATCAGTCAGGCCAGGGCCTGATAGAAATCTTGTGTGTTTTTGATAAACTGTTCCATCAGAGCCATCACCTACTCAGAAATCAGCCAAAGAGAATATTTAAATAAGAGCTGCCTTATTTCAACTGACAATGTAAACTGATACCAAAAGGTAGTAACACACATACCCACAGAGCCTTCTGTTAAACAGCATTACTAAGAGAAACAAAAAGTCAATAACCAAAAGCATTTGCCTCTATCTCCTTTTTGTGAAGCAAACTGGTGGTAATTTGGGGCAAAAAATGCAAACACATTCGGTTTAACAAAATCAACATTTATTTTCCACAAACACTCTCATTAGAATTCTCAGCGGGCACACATTGCTACATCAGAATTGGAAAGTAAGTATTAACTGAAAATTGTGGAGTTTGTGTGACTCCAAATGCTCAGACATGTCTAGAGATGGAGCCTATCCCCTAATTGGGTCTCGCACGGGCTGTTAACAGGAAAACAGAGCACAGGGAACTCCCTGCTACATGCAGGACTTGGGAATGGGCCATCCTGGTCAGCAAATACATAGATGGCCAATTTTCGGGTTATTATGTTCAAAGAATATGTGAGAAAGAAAAACAAAAAAAGAGATGAATGCCCAAAGCACCACGCACTGATTTTAAACTACACTTAATAACTCACAAGCCCGTTCAAGACAAAGGAAACAAATAATTAAAAGGGATCTAATTAGCAAAAAGAATAAAAGTAGAGGAACAGATCCTCATCTTAAAGACCCAGACCTTCTGTTGGAGAGGAAGATTTTTATTAATCACACCAGAAAACAAAGCCTGAGGACGAAAAGCCTCAGAATTATCTATAAGAACCAATTCTCACACAATGTCAAATTCATGCAGAACAGAGTTTAATCTTGTAGTTGTTATCTATTAATTATTATACTGTTTTCAATACAAGTGGCTGTAAACCTACTCTTGACTGCCCCCTGCCCCAGTATATGAGATTACCAGGAACAAATCAGCATGATCCAGTGAAAGAACAACAGATAACCTCATGTCCCACTTTTTAATTTTTTTCAAGTGTCTTCCCATTTCACTATGTTGATCCATTGTTCCAAAACCCAGGTATAATTAGCCTGGACATCATATACAAGGGAAAGTGAAATCCCTGTCTTCTGCCAAACATGTGTCTGACACACCTAATCTCTCTGGTATATTCACACACACAAAAGAAGTTACTACAAAGTCATCAACCTTTCCAAGTTGGACTCCTTCACTTTGTTTTATTATGAATGATGTCATGCAGCCTCTTTAAACTAAAAAAGTTTACTTTAAAAGGAATATTTTTCTTTTTTCTTTGTTTTTTTTTTCTCTACATTTCTTTCCCCAAAGAAGCATCTAGTCATAAAGATAGTCTTCGGACTAAGCATTTGAAACTTATCCAGTAGGTTTCAAATACCATTAAGTGAAGCTTTTTTTTTTTTTTCTTTTTACCTCAAAGCCTCATAGAAAATTAAAAAAAATAAAGCACACAATAGGGAAAATATAACAAAATAAACAAGCCAAAGCAAAATAAGGCAGTGGCAGCAATGATAAAAGTCTCATCTACAAGCTGGCTGTAAATCTATGTATCACTGTCAACATCGGCTCTACTGAGTAGGGACCACACTGTGTTCCAACAAGCTCCTATGCACACATCACCAACACCCTCTGTTGTCATTCCTGCCATGGTCCCTGTCTTCTCCCTAGACCCTGAGCCACAAAATCAGACTTACCTTCAAAAGTCCATCAAACATTACTAAGCACCTTCCATATTCAAGATACTGTGATAAAAAATATGAATAACATAGGCTTCCTGCCCTCAAAGAGCTTATAATCTAATTTAAGCATTTGGAAAATGAGGAGAATAGAAACAAATAGATAAGTTCAATATATAAGAGTCAAAGTGACCACTGCAGTCTATCCAAACTAAATAGCCAAGTAGGCGGGGAAGTCTCCTTGCAGAGGGACAGCTTTGTCTTGAAAGATGAGTAGAAATTAACATGTCAGCTAGAAAGGAAGTGGTGCTTCCTGCTTCAGGTAGGAGGCGGGGCCTTAGTCTAATATATTATGATGTGTCCATACTACTGGTCATTTGGTCTCCTAGAGTCAAGTTCAAGGCAAGAAGCACTGGGAAACAGGCCAAAGAACTTCAATTAATGGGGAATCACTGAAAGGCCAGTGAGGGATGTGGGGAGATTTGCATCTGCTCAGAGAGAGAAGCAGGAATTGGGTAAGAAACTTGAAGAAATGCTACAGACTAAAACATAACCCATTGGAAGCTATGTTTTTCCAGATAGATCAAGACAAATTCCCATTTTTTGTCCCAGTTTATTTAGCTCCATGAATTCTGAAATCTGCAAAACTGGTCCAACTGGGCAGGCCTAACTGCTGCTCCTGTGAGGTTACTCCTACCAAATGGTGTGTTTGAGCCAAATGAGGCCACCAAGACCTAACCGGGGAGGAGGACTCTTTTGTGAGTTTAGATCTTGGCAAATCCTTTCTGTGCTTTTATGTAGTAGGAGGAAAACATTTAATTACTTGCTAATTATAGTATCTCCCCCTTTAAAACATAATGAGGAGTTAATCCAGGAAGTTCAACCTGGCTTACATTTATTTCATCATATTCCATAGAAATTGATTTAGAGAATAATTTTACTCAATGGTGGAAATGAAAAAAAAATTTTAAAAAGTAGGCCCAAGCCCAAAAAGTCAAATCCCATCAGCCAACATGCAATTGGTATAGAGTATGCAAATGTCTCCCCAGGGATCTCACAGGAATCATGACTCTTTCTCCTCTTTGAATTAACCCCGGGGAGTCTTAAAACTAAAAAATCAGAAGTTTCCTTTTACCAAAGGTCAGGCCTGGAAAATCACTCCCTGCCCCACAATACAAACTCCCTTTTGGGATTCCTCTCCCCCCACCCCCAGCTGAAACTGATTTCCTGAATTTACCACGTGCTCATTCTCATTACCATTTTATGTCCTTCTAATGGAGGAATTCTCTCTCTTTCCAAAGGCGGAACTATTCCCAATGAGATCCCACTTCTTCCCTGTGCGGAGCCTGCCAGAATGACTGCTGCACATCCCAGTGCACTCTGATTTCTGCCAGCTGCCGGAGAACCGTCACCAACATCCTCCCCTACCCTCATTCAGGATTTATTTATTTCCCAATGCTTCACAGGTGCCAACAGGGAACAAGCCCTCTGCTTTCCCTGTAGCAAGAGAATTGCAGGCCAACGTTTTAAGTGACTGTTATTTACTCCTTCTTCCATTTATTATAAAGACATCACCTCCAGGATCCCTATCTGCACACCCACCCAAGTAAAACAAGTGACAGGCGGCGGGAGAGTAAGGCATTGTGAGAAGAATGCCAAATGACCAGAGAAAACAGTATGTCTAACTTGAACAAACGGTATCATGACTATAGCTATTATCATCATCTCATTAGGGCTGTGCAGAAAACAGCACACTTAGAAAATGGAAGGAACCCTCAGAGAGTTACAATGACCGACCCAAAGCAAAGTCTGGATGTTGCTGTCTTGAGGCTCCCTGACCCACACCTAGCGTTCTCACCACTGTGCCTGCCACACGTAAGAGGAAGAGAACACTCTCCTACTGAGATCCAGTTTGGAACCATGCTTGCATTACAAGATATGGTCCTCAATAACTCTACTATTAAAATTATATAAACCCCAAAATTTATTTTTAAAAGGCTATCTCATCTCGGCTCTGGCCAGTTGGATCAGTGGTAGAGCGTCAGCCTGGAATGTGGATGTCCCAGGTTCATTTTCTGATCAGGGCACACAGGAGAAGCACCCATCTGCTTCTCCACCCCTTCCCCTCTCACTTCTCTCTCTCTCTTTCTTCTCTCTCTCTTCCCCTCTTGCAGCCATGGCTTGATTGGAGAGAGTTGGCCCTGGGCACTGAGGATGGCTCTATGGCCTCCACCTCAGGTGCTAGGAAGAGCTCAGTTGCTGAGCAATGGAGCAACGCTCCAGATGGGCAGAGCATCACCTCCTAGTGGGCTTACAGGGTGGATCCCACTTAGAGCATATGCAGGGGTCTGTCTCTGCCTCCCCTCCTCTCACTATATAAAAAGCCCATCTCAGCCCTTATACTTTATGATACTCCTTTATTGATAAATAAAGTCTTTACAAACTTCAGCTTAGCTTTTCCACAAAGCAGCAAGAGGCTTTTTTATTTTGAACTAAGTTTTCCATTGTGTATTTTATAAGAACACCACTGTGGTCTTACACAACCACCACACAATTATTAAAATCAAGAAGAGTAATGTTGAGCCTGACCTGTGGTGGCACAATGGGTAAAGCATCGACCTGGAATGCTGAGGTCACCAGTTCAAAACCCCAGGCTTGCCTAGTGAAGGCATATGTGGGAGTTGATGCTTTCTCTCTCTCTCCTCTCTATAAAATAAATAAATAAAATCTAAAAAAAAATTTTTTTTAAAGAGTAACGACCCAATCTAGTCCACAGTCTGCATTTCACCGACTGTCCCAAAATGTCCTTGAACAGCTGTTTGTTCCTTCCCCATACAAGACCCAACCCTATATCTCACATTAAAAATGAAATAATAAAATGTTATGTCTCTTTAGTCTCTTTGAATCTGAAACAGTTTCTTAGCCTTTTGCGTGTGTGCTTCTCGATGCTATTTATGAGGAAGGTAAGCATGTTCTTTTGGAGAAAGTCCCTCAATTTGGACTTCTCTGATATTTCTCCATTATTTGATTCAGATTCTACATTTTGGGGGGCAGGGAAACCACAGACATGACGTGGCGTCCTTAGAGAATTATTTCCAGAAGCCCATGTTACTGGTTTTTCCATTTTAGGGGATATTAATGTTAATCCTTTAGAGGTGTCAGCCAAATTTCTTCGCCATCAATAAAGTTCCTGTTTTCCCTTTGTATGTCCTTTATAAGTCAATACTTCAAGACTATGCAAACGAGCCTTCCCTCATCAAACTTTAATCACTAGTTACAACAGCCATTGCTGACTTTCCAACTTCATTATTCTTTCTCCATTTATGAGTTGGCAATATAACGTAAAGAAGTGCTTTCCCCTCTCTCCCATTATTCATTCATTCATTCATTCGTATTAGCACAAATCATAACTATTCATTGAATTTATTGGTTGGTAATCAAATTCTGATGCTCAAATTGGCCCAGATTTGGCTAAGGGAGCCTCTTCACAGCTAGCTGCTGGGTTGTTAAAAAATAATAATAATAAACTTCTAATTTTGGAATAATTTTAGATGCACAGAAAAGTTGCAAAGGTAATACCAGACAGCTCAGCTCCACTCCTTACCATTTTCCGTTTGCATGCTGCATCGGTACAAATGAAGAAACCAGTAGTTACATAGTATTACCAACTAAACTCCAGACTCGATTTGGGTTTACCACACTGGTGTCCTCTCTGGGTCCAGTTCAGGACACCACACTGCATTTTGCTGACATGTCATTAGTCCAGTCTATTCTGACATTTCTTCAATGTTTCCCTGTCTGATCATGACCTCAATCATTTTGAGAAGTACTGGCCAGGTACATGTTTAGAATGGACCCCAATAGGACAATGTTTTCATCATGATTAGATATGGGCTGCGGAGTTTGAGGAAGAATGCCACAGCGATGAAACCCTTTGTCGCCACCACATCATCATGAGGGGTGTAGGACAGGAAGGTGACTTAGCACCAAGAGTATTAACCTGGGTCGTTTTGGATCAGGTAGTGATTTCCAGGCTTCTCCACTGTAAAATTACTCTTTTCCCCTTTCTCTGTTCTACTTACTGGAAACAAGTCACTAAGTCCTGCCCACACCTTGTTGGGGGCGTGGATGGGGTAAGTGTGGGAAGATTAAGTGCCATCGCCTGGAGAGTGAAATATCTACATATATGATTTATTATCCTTGTAAGGAAGATTTGTCTCTTCTCCTTTTATTCACTTTGTTACCCAGTTATTTATTTATTTATTTTTGTATTTTTCTGAAGTGAGCAGCAGGGAAGCAGAGAGACTCCCACATGCACCCAACCAGGATCCACTCGGCATGCCCACTAGGGGGCGATGCTCTGCTCATCTGGGGTGTTACTCCTCCGTTGCAACCAGAGCCATTCTAGTGCCTGAGGCTGAGGCCATGGAGCCATCCTCAGTGCCCAGGCCAACTTTGCTCCAATGAAGCCTTGACTGTGGGAGGAGAAGAAAGAGACAGAGAGACAGGAGAGGGGGAAGGGTGGAGAAGTAGATGAGCGCTTTTCCTCCTGTGTGCTCTGGCCGGAAATCGAACCTGGGACTTACAAATCAGGCTGATGCTCTACTGCTGAGCCAAGTGGTCAGGACCTACCCAGTTATTTATATCATGTAATATTTATTCTATACTTTGGGTTATGAGTTAATTTATATATATATATATATATATGTAAATTTTTATTTTGATTGTCCCAGCTGTGACCACTGAGTCCCTGTGACACACCTCCACACTTTTGGCTTTTGATCACTCCCTTATTTCCTGCCACTACAAGAGTCTCCAAACTCATTGTGCACCCTCCTTGTCCTACCTGTAGGATAAGCTTATTATTTATTATTTTTCCAAGGACCCCTGGTTCCTATGATTAGAGACAAGCATTTAGAAAACAATATCTGGGTGCATGGTATGTGCCTGCTCCCAGAGTGTCCTCCTTCTGGGCCACGAGGCTTCCTTCTGAAACATAAATGAGACAGAGGGATTGTGGTGGGAGGTGGAGTTGGAGCAGTGACCAGGTTTTTGTTGGACTGATCCCAAGCTGTGCTTGGCGTCCTGGCTCCCCTTGAAAAACAGAATAGGCCCTGGTCAGTTGGCTCAGTGGTAGAGCGTGCGGAACTCCCGGATTCGATTCCTGGCCAGGGCACACAAGAGAGGTGCCCATCTGCTTCTCCACCCCTCCCCCTCTCCTTCCTCTCTGTCTCTCTCTTCCCCTCCCGCAGCCGAGGCTCCATTGGAGCAAAAGATGGCCCAGGCGCTGGGGATGGCTCCTTGGCCTCTGCCCCAGGCGCTAGAGTGGCTCTGGTTGCAACAGAGCGACGCCCCGGATGGGCAGAGCATCGCCCCCTGGTGGGTGTGCCGGGTGGATCCTGGTCGGGCACATGCGGGAGTCTTTCTGACTGCCTCCCCGGTTTCCAGCTTCAGAAAAATACAAAAAAAAAAGAAAAAAGAAAAACAGAATAAACCCTGCAGACTAGTTAGAAGGGAATGTAAAGGCAGGGGGCCCAGAGGATGTAAACATTTAAGAGAAATAGAGGATGGGGCATGTGGCCAAACAAGAGAGGACCATTTGTCCCAGCCTGGTCAATGCCTACTGTCCCCATGTCATTATTTACAGCATATCTTTCATGCTCAAAAGTACCTCAATTTCAACAGCAGGTTATCTGGTCGCCTAGAACCTCCTTTGAGGATAAAGCCTGTAGTGGCTAAGCCCCCCATGAGGAATTTAGGGTGTCTCGCTATGTCAAGTCCTGTAATCAATCCTTTGCATCTCACACAAAATTCCATGAAGATTTAAAGCACTTTTCAAGATTCCTCACCATTTCGAAATGTGTTTCTGTTCACCTTTCTTCCTGGCACCCGGCGGGGCCACGGCCTCCTAAGGGGTCAAGGTTGACCATGTGAAAAACCCCTCATTCCCTATGTCAGTTAACCTCAGCCATTTGTCGGGCTTAAGATCCCTGAGCGACTTCCACCGAAGGCCCTCCGGTGCTTTAAGATCAGATACCATAGATGAAAAAGAAAAAAGTACCTTGAACAATCTGTTCTCACTTACCCGCCCCTCTCTCAGCCTGCTTCTTGCCTTGAATTCATGTCTACTTTATGTCACCTTCCCCTGCGGTCTGTCCTTGCCACCCTCACAGCCCCATCTGGAAGGACAGAGGTGGAGTGAGTGCAGCTTAACTCAGTTTCCTACCATTCAGCCTTCAAAATTTTGAACTGACGTTTATACAGCTATATATATATATATATATATATATATATTTAGTCCCCCGGTAGATCAAACCACAGAGAAAACCGTACAATGTCATTTGAAAACTCCAACTCAGTTTCCTACCATTCAGCCTTCAAAATTTTGAACTGACGTTTATACAGCTATATATATATATATATATATATATATATATATATATATATATATATATATATATATATATATTTAGTCCCCCGGTAGATCAAACCACAGAGAAAACCGTACAATGTCATTTGAAAACTCCAACTGTCCAGGATTTCTTAGCGACCACAGAATACAGGGAAAAATACCCCAGACTAAATTTGGAACCCAAAGGAACTTTCGCTTTTAAATAGGTTTTATAAAGCAATACTTGCTCCAGGAACTGTGGTCCTAGAAAATTTAATCAACTGCAAAAGAACCATTACGGCCAGTGCAAGTTTAAGAGTTAAATGGCTTGAAAGACTTGGACCAGAAGGGCCTCCTGGTTTATTTCAAACTAAGTTGCTCCAGCAAGGGTTACCTAAGTGCAAGCAAGCCCAGGTGACAGTTTTATATTTCCAGGAAGCCCTCGTGCCAAGACTCAGCCTGCAGAGAATGATCAAATCTTCATTAAAACTCCCCCCCCCCCCCCCCCCCCCGGTAGGAACCAAGACCAGGAAACAAGACGTTCTCACTTCACCAGCGTGGTTAGCACCAGGGCTCACATTGAAAGGGCTGCTCAGGAAACAGGATTTGGCTCTGATGGAAGGTGTGTTATAAAGTCCCCAGTGCGCCCAGCGCCCTCCCCTACTTCCTGCAGTGGGGACAGGGAGTCAGCCCAGAGTCAGCAGGCAGGTGTAAAATGGCTTCACTGGAGTGGCCCCCTCGACCTGGCGTCCTGTGGGACTGAGCATGAGGCCCAAAGACAAACCTGGGGCATCAACCTGAGGTTTCAAAAAATGGTGCCTTCCCTTCTCTCCCACCTGCTTCCTCCAGCCCAGGGTCAGGCCCTGGCCAGGGATGACCTGCTAAGGGTCTGGACCAGACTCACCTGAGCTTTCTCATGAAGCATGCTTCTGCTGTCACAGCCCAAAGAAAGTGCTTTGGCTAGCTACTTGTCGCTGATGTGCTCATCGTTGGTGGGGGACAGCCAAAATGAGGAGTCAGTTGCGAGGTGAACACTTGATGGGAAATCAGAATCTCTCTGGACCTGAATCCTGCCAGCAACCTCTCATGTGATCTGGGATGCAAGACTTGCCTCACGTGGACATCTTTTCCTTGCCTATAAAATGAAAGGCTGGAGTTAAGGAGGTTAGGGTAATGGAGAGGACATGGCAATAGATGTCACCCTTTCTGAGTTTAGAACATGAAGCACATTAAGTAACCTCCCTGAGACCCCATCTTTCTTCCTTTAAAATAGAGATGAGAATACCCACATGATGGCTATTTCCCAGGGTCAAAACGCATAATATGCGAGGTCTTTAGCAACTTGAAAGTGATGCCTACCCATGCAGCTCTAGTCTAGTCGCTGCTGCTTGCCCATGGTCATCTAGTTCTCTCTGCAGGCTAACGTCTTAAGTTCAAGGCCTTCCGAAATGAAAGGGTAGTTGCTATGCATAAAACGTCCATGATTCTTCCATGTACTGCTCTCTATTCTTGCCTGAAATGGAGATCTGACACTCAATGAAGCAAAATCCAGCACCAACATTACCTCTGCCTTGCTTAAAAATAAATAAACAGCCTGACCAGGCAGTGGCACAGTGGACAGAGCGACGGACTGGGATGCGGAGGACCCGAGTTCAAAGCCCTGAGGTCACAGGCTTGAGCACAGGCTCACCAGCTTGAGCGCGGGGTCGCTGGCTTGAGAGTGGGATCATAGACATGACCCCATAGTCACTAGCTTGAGCCTAAAGGTTGCTGGCTTAAAGCCCAAGGTCGCTGGCTTGAAGCCCAAGGTTTCTGGCTTGAGCACTCTGCTGTAGCCCCATGGTCAAGGCATATATAAGAAAGCAATCAATGAACTAAGGAGACTAAGGAGCTGCAACAAAGAATTGATATATCTCATCTCTCTCCCTTCCTGCCTGTCTGTCCCTATCTGTCCTTCTCTTTGTCTTTTTCTCTGTCTCTGTCACACACAAAAAAATAGACAGATAGATAGATAGATATACTGCTCACAAAAATTAGGGAATATTTTATAGCTTCTTATTCATTTTGAAATATTTCCTAATTTTGGTTAGCAGTGTAGATAAATAAATAAATAAATAAATAAATAAATAAATAAAAGCTGATGGCTCAGGTGTGCCCTGGATGCAGCAAAACCATTTAAGTCCAAACTGTCCACCAGGCATCAGAGTGCTTAAAAGCAATTTTTCTCCTGTTAAATCTCCATGTCCATTGCAGCATTATTTTCAACAGTCAAGATACACAAACAGCCCAAATGCCCAGCAATAGATGAGTGGGGGGGGGGAGCTATGGTGCATATATACAATGGAATACTACTTGGCCATAAAAAAGAATGAAATCTCACCACATGAGATAGCACGGATGAACCCAGGGGATACTGTGCTAAGTGAAATAAGACAAAGACAAGTACCACACATTCTGACTTATATGTGGAATCTGAAGCACCATATACATGAACCAAGTAGAACCAGACTCAGAGTTACAGAGAACAGACTACACTGATGGTTGGCAGAGGGGAAGAGAGTTGGGGGGGGGCTGGTTGAGGGGGTGAGGGGATTGAGAGGTACAAGTGGATGGTTGCAGAAGAGTCACAGGGATATGGAGCCCAGCACAGGGAACAGAGTTAATAGTATTGTAATAACTAAGTGTGATACCAAGTGGGTGCTTGAAATATTGGGGGGAGCACTTTGTAAAGCACATAATTGTCTAGCCCAAGGGTCCCCAAACTACGGCCCGCGGGCCACATGCAGCCCCCTGAGGCCATTTATCCGGCCCCCGCCGCACTTCTGGAAGGGGCACCTCTTTCATTGGTGGTCAGTGAGAGGAGCATAGTTCCCATTGAAATACTGGTCAGTTTGTTGATTTAAATTTACTTGTTCTTTATTTTAAATATCGTATTTGTTCCCATTTTGTTTTTTTACTGTAAAATAAGGTATGTGCGGTGTGCATAGGGATTTGTTCATAGTTTTTTTTATAGTCCGCCCTCCAACAGTCTGAGGGACAGTGAACTGGCCCCTTGAGTAAAAAGTTTGGGGACCCCTGGTCTAGCCACTGTGTTGTACACCTGAAACTGATACAAAATAATATAGAATATAAAATGTAATTGGGGAAAAAATATTTTTTAATAGTAAAAAGAGCACTATGTAGAAAATACAAGCCCTGGCCGGTTGGCTCAGAGGTAGAGCGTCGGCCTGGCGTGTGGGGGACCCGGGTTCGATTCCCGGCCAGGGCACATAGGAGAAGCGCCCATTTGCTTCTCCACCCCCACCCCCCACCCCCGTCCTTTCTCTCTGTCTCTCTCTTCCCCTCCCGCAGCCAAGGCTCCATTGGAGCAAAGATGGCCCGGGCGCTGGGGATGGCTCCTTGGCCGCTGCCCCAGGCGCTAGAGTGGCTCTGGTCGCGGCAGAGCAACGCCCCGAAGGGGCAGAGCATTGCCCCCTGATGGGCAGAGCGTCGCCCCTGGTGGGCGTGCCGGGTGGATCCCGGTCGGGCGCATGCGGGAGTCTGTCTGACTGTCTCTCCCCGTTTCCAGCTTCATAAAAATACAAAAAAAAAAAAAAAAAAGAAAGAAAGAAAGAAAATACACCTTCAACTCAGCGAGTACTGGAAATGGAATCTGGATTCAAGAATCTTCAGCATGTGGGTCCTTATAGCATGGAAACATGCCCGATGTTTTCCACTCTTGTAGAACTAGAAGATCCAAGACAATGATTCTGCTTTAAACTTTTGGGGGTGGCAGTGATGTTCACACAGTGATGGTTTCTCAGGTGTGGGCATTTGTCGAAACCGGTCAAATGAGGCACCTTGCACACATGCCGGTTATTCTATGCCCATTATAGCTCAATAAAGGTGTTTCTGAAACAGGAGAGAGGGTGTTCAACCTAGACATCTTCAAGGATCCGGTCCAGGTGCTGACTGGCTGTGGAAATGAAGGAGAGGGGTTGGTCCAGGGGAACAGAAACAGAAGTTTTGCTTCTTACTTTCAAACACTATTGCATGGATGGGTCGTCTTAATGCTCATGTACTTCTGGTTTTATAATTTAATAAATTTCTTTTCAAGCATTATCATGTGAAACTGAATTTTTTAAAGATGTGCTTATTTTAATATCTTACTTTCCAATTGTATAGATTTCTGAGAGGGGAGGAGACTAAGCATTGATTCGGTTCCTAGATGGACCTGGGGTGGAGCCCAGGAATCCACACTGCAGCTCTGAGTGATGTTGATGCACAGCTGGCACGGGACTACTGCCTTAGAGGGCAGAAAAGACAGTTTAGGTTCCAGAAGTCTAGAACAGGGTTCCACAAACTGCGGCCCCCTGAAGTTATTTATCCGGCCCCCACCGCACTTCCAGAAGGGGCACCTCTTTTATTGGTAGTCAGTGAGAGGAGCATAGTTCCCATTGAAATACTGGTCAGTTTGTGGATTTAAATTTACTTGTTCTTTATTTTAAATATTGTATTTGTTCCCGTTTTGGGTTTGTTTTTTTTTTACTTTAAAATAAGGTAAGTGCAGTGTGCATAGGGATTTGTTCATAGTTTTTTTATAGTCCGGCCCTCCAACAGTCTGAGGTATAGTGAACTGGCCCCCTGTGGAAAAAGTTTGGGGACCCCTGGTCTAGAAGGTTGGTGGCCAATTTCATTTACAATAAAAACTTCCCAGTAGATGGCGCTGCTCTCTCTAAAACCCAACAGAAAACCACCAAATTGACCACTTCTTTCCCAATAAAAAAGAGTTGGGAGAGCATGGTTGAAGCTGGGTTGTGGAGAGGCTCAACAGGCAGTTACAGAAATTTTAAGTGTATTGTCCATTCAGTGCGAGGTTCGTCCATGCAGGGAGCCAGAGAAAGTAATGAGGAAAAGACTTCACTGGAAAGGCTAATTTGATGAAACATCCACGGATGAGTTGTTGGACAGTGACTGGTTCAGGAGCAAAAAGGACAGAAGGACCTTGAACCTCAAAGTGTACAGATGAATAATAAAACCAGCAATAGTTATTGTGATGACTAATTACTACTCTGTATTGTTATTGATGATGAATATAACATTAACATATAATAAAGTACTGATTATTTACTATTACAGTTCTTACAGAGCCCTGACTCTGTGCCAGGCACCGTCCTGAGCACTTCAAGTAATATGGGGTCTATTTCGTCCTCACAACAGAACTGCGAAGGAGAAATCATTATGACCCCAGTTACAGAGCAGTAGACTGAGGTTAAGTTGCCCAGAGTCAGCTGGCTGACAGAAGTGGTGGAGGAGACCCGAGCTGCCGGGCTCCGCAGTCGGCTCTGCTCACCTGCACTGCCTGGCCGTATGTTTTCCAGAATCAGTGGTTAACGATAATAATCACATGATGGCCCAAAGTGGGCAACCAGGAAAGAAAGGAAGGGCAGAGAAGAGCATGAGGCAGGCCTTACTCACTCTGAATGCAAGGTCAGGACAGGGAGACCTCTGGCCCACTCTCATTCCAAATTAAATTCTCTTTTAATGGCTCTGAATGGTTTTTAGAAAGTATAAAGTGGGGCCTGACCTGTGGTGGCGCAGTGGATATAGCGTCGACCTGGAAATGCTGAGGTCACTGGTTCGAAACCCTGGGCTTGCCTGGTCAAGGCACATATGGGAGTTGATGTTTCCAGCTCCTCCCCCCTTCTCTCTCTCTGTCTCTCCTCTCTCTCTCTCTCTCTCTCTCTCTCTCTCTCTCTCTCTCTCCCTCTCCTCTCTAAAATGAATTAAAAAAATTAAAAAAAAAAAAAAAAAAGCCTGACCAGGTGGTGGCGCAGTGGATAGAGCGTCGGACTGGGATGCAGAAGGACCCAGGTTCAAGACCCCGAGGTCGCCAGCTTGAGCGCAGGCTCATCTGGCTTGAGCAAAGAGCTCACCAGCTTAGACCCAAGGTCGCTGGCTCCAGCAGGGGGTTACTTGGTCTGCTAAAGGCCCACAGTCAAGGCACATGTGAGAAAGCAATCAATGAACAACTAAGAAGTCGCAACGCACAACGAGAAACTGATGATTGATGCTTCTCATCTCTCTCCATTCCTGTCTGTCTGTCCCTGTCTATCTCTGCCTCTGTGTAAAAAAAAAAAAAAAAAAAAAAAAGTATAAAGTGGGGGTCAAGGGGATCAGGCCCCTTTCCCCAGAGATATCTTCATCATAAGCCGGTTCTCCCCCATTTGTCAGGATTGCAGACAATGTGACAGTCCCCTTAGCGCTTCCTCCAAGTATGAGACAGAGCAGCTTCATCTCGGCTATCCCACCCACCCCATTTTAACACGGCCACAGCCTGACTCCTTGTAGAAACAAGAACAAACTGAAGGTAGAGGAGCATGGTATTTATTGCTCAATGTAAAAATATATTTTGTCTGACCCTGGCCAGTGGCTCAGTGGATAGAGCATCAGCCTGGCATATGGGTTTCCTAGGATTGACTCCCAGTCAGGGCACACAAGAGAAACAACCATCTGCTTCTCTCCCTCACTCTCTCCCCCTTCTCTCTCACTTCCCCTCCTACAGCCAGTGGCTTGATTGGTTCAAGTATGGCCCCAGGTGCTGAGGATAGCTCAGCTAGTCCAAGCATCATCCTCGGGCAATAAAAATAGCTGGGTTGCAAGCATGGCCCCAGATGGGCACAGCATCAGCCCTACACTGGGGTTGCCAGATGGATCCTGGTCAGGGTGCATGTGGGAGTCTGCCTCACTATCTCCCCTCCTCTCACCTAAAAATAAATTTTTAAAAAAAAATACATTTTGTCACTTTCCATTTGTATGTGCATTTGCATGTCATTACAAAGTACTCAAGTCACTTTCTCCTGAAGGCCAGAAAATATGTTAATATACAGGTATATTAAAAGTAGCCTCTATGTTAGGCTTTCCAAGTAACAGAGAGTAAATCAATACTGTGATTCACTAGGCACTCAGGGAATACAATTTGACTCAGATCTTTGAGATTCTTTGTAATGACATTTTAATATGTTTATTAAATCATGAAGAATTTAGTCCTTTAAACAAAGTATAAGTTGGGTTTAGGATGAATCTTAAACAATGTATTTTTTTCCTGTGTTGGCAATTTTGGTAGAAAAATACATCTTCCATTTTCTACCCATTTTTAAAGGCTGGAATATCAGTTTTAATCTATGCAAAAGAGTCCAAATGTGGAACAAGTGAATCCTCTTTTTATACAGGAGATAGATGGAATCTGAGGACTGAGAGTTTGGAGGGTTCAGAGAAGTCCATGTTCTTGGCAGGACTGTGGTGAAGATGAAGAAAATAGCTAAGGGACATGATCTGTGACAGTGGATCCACCTCCCACCTTTATTGTGACAGAACCTAAGGCCTGTGCCTCTGCCATCTGTCTAGAATTCTCCCCAATAAATCGACAATGCACACTCAACACAAACATAATATCAACTAATTGAATAGCAGAATACCAATTAATTTCTTTCACTTTTTCAGTGGAAAGGGGATGTATTTGTTCGCTTGAAGTTCTCATTATTCAACCAAGAAATGAATCTGGAAATGCTACATAATTAAAGCTATTGAAATAGTCAATATTCTTATTCCAGCATTCAGCAGAAATAAATGAATACAGTTGACCCTTGAACAACAGGTGTTTGACCTATGAGGGTCCACTTATATGCATATTTTTTCCACCAGATACTGTAAATTTTTCTCTTCCTTATGATTTAATTGATAACAGTTTCTTCCTTCTAGCTTACTTTGTTGTAAGACTGCATTACATAATACATATAACATACAAAATACATGTTAATCAACTGATTAGTAGTAGTTAAGTCAAAAATTAAAGACAGGTTTTCAATTTCATGGGGATTAGGCTCCTTGTCCCCCATGTTGTTCAAGGGTTAACTGTATTCTTCCCTTTGTTTCTAGGCAACCTTCCAGCCTACATTGCTATGAATTCCTTCCTCCTTGCCCACAGGGGTACAAGGCGGCCTGCTGCCATGTGACTCAAGGGGAGCAAACCACAGACACGAGTGATCATAAAGCACAAAGACAGTGTGTACAGACTTCTTCCTGTTACCAAAAAATATGAGAGAAAGCTGGGCCCCTGCACAGAGGCTCAGCTACTACGTGGGTTCCTGTATAGGAGGTTATTCATTTAGAGGTAGCTCTTTGAAAATACACGAGCCCTGGCCAGATGGCTCAATGGATAAAGCATCAAGCCAGCACACCAAAGGTTGCAGGTTCGATTTCCGGTCAGGGTACATACAAGAAGCAATCAATGAGTGCACAACTAAATGGAACTAAGTGGGACAAGTTGATGTTTCTCTCTCTCTCCCCCTTCCCCTCTCTTTCAAACCAATGGGGGGGGGATAGAAATAAAAAATAGTTTTAAAGAAAAAATAAAATGCTTGAGGTCATCAAACAAAAGGAAAAATAAGAATTGTGTTTCGCGCATCTGTCCTTTACCTGAGCGTGCCCCTTCGACTCCTCCTCCCCCGAAGAATTGCTTTCAGGGAACACCTTCGGCTGAGCAAACGGAAGGGGAATCTTCTCCCGGCTAATTCCAATTCAGCAGCTTTTATGGGGCTGTTATCAGGCTAAGAGTCTCACACCTAAGGTCAACAAGTCTGTCTGTTATTACCCCCAGTATTTGCTTTGGCAAACCCTGGTTGCAAGGTTAGTTTGGTTCCATATCATCAAAATATAAATTGTATACATATATTCATTGAGTCAAGCTGAATTCACTATTCCCCATTAAAGATCTTAACTTATTCTAAATATTCATAAATGAGGACCTAGGACTCAAATATCTGGGTGATGCCCACCTATCCCACCACCATCTCCCAGATTCGAGTGGCATGCCCCAAGAGATTGAATCAATGAGTCTATATTTATAATCAAAAGAAAGTACTCATTTTATATTTTTCATTTTACTTGTTTCACAAACAGATAAAACTGCAGAGTAAAGCTTGCCATATGGTGGGCTCAGGCATATTCTGCATAATCCTGCCCCAGCTTTATTTGGAATCTGCATCTGTAGTTGTAGATGTGGATGTATGGTTGAGTAACATGAGCATCAACAAGGCTACAACTATCCTATTACGAGGAAGCAATAGGAGCTTCCCCTGCTTCTGCCTTTAGCATGTGGTTTGGGTTGAAGGCTGATGTCTATGAAAGCAATCTGGCCTCCCACCTATATGTCATTGGAAAAGAAGAAATTATGTTGATAGACTATTCAGACAACTGTGGATAGTCTTCTTTATATAATATTACACAAGAATGCGACAAATGGCAATTCCTTTCAAGTTAGCTGCTGTACAGAATCTAAATTCATAGCAACAGATTCTTTATACGCTGTAACTAAAAATCATAACTCTCTTCTTCTCTGAGGAAACACCAAATGGCAGAGGATGCTGGTGTTGTGAGGGGACCCAGAGGTCTCGGGGGTCCTGGAATCGGAGGCCACAGTGGCCTCCATGAAGGGTCTGGCAGCTGCATCCAGGCTGTCTTGTCACAGACATGAAGGTCAAGTCCTTGAGAAGATTTCTCTTGTCTCCCTGCCTCTCAAGAAATCTGAGATCACTGACTTCTTCCTGGGGACATCCTGCAAGGACGAGGTTTGGTAGAGGATGTCCCTCCAAAAACAAACTCATGCTGGCCAGAGGACTCGGTTCAAGGCTTTTGTCACCGTTGGGGACAATGGACAAGTTGGTCTGGGCATTAAGTGCTCAAAGGAAATAGCCACTGCTATCCACGGGGCCAGCATCCTGGTCAAGCTCTCTAATGTCCCAGTGAGGTGAGGCTACTGAAGGAACAAGGAATTCCTACCTACAGGAGCATATACATATGGGAGCTATGACCTATGGAAGACAAATTCCCCCAGAACACACTACAGGTTCAACTCAAATAGTCCCCCTATGAATCCTAAAGGGCTGCTGACCATGGCTAACCTACTCACCCCGTCATAAACTTCAAGCGTTCTCACAGTACAGCAGTACCCCTTATCTGCTGTTCCACTTTCTGTGGTTTCACTTACTGGTGGTCAACCACCATCAGAAATTATTAAGTGGGTAACTCCAGAAAGAATTCATACATTTTAAATTGCACACCATACTGGGTAGCATGATGAAATCTCGTGCCATCCCACTCCCTTCCGTCCAGGACATGAACCATCCCTTTGTCCACCATCTTCATACTGTATAGGCTCCCAGACCATTAGTCACTTAGTAGTGGTCACACTGACCATTACCGTATCCCAGGGTTTGTGTTCAAGTAACTCTTATTTTTCTTGACCAGTGCCTCACTCACCTCACTCCATCTTACACATAGTCATCATGACATCTTACATCATCACAAGAAGAGGGAGGCGTACAGTAGAATAAGATATTTTGAGAAAGAGAGAGACCACCTTCACATAAGTTTTATTTCAGTATGTTGCTATAATCATTGCCTTTCATTATTACTTATTGTTAATCTCTTACTGTGCCTAATTCCTAAATTAAACTTCACTGTCAGTATGCATATCTAGGAAAAACAATATAGAGAGAGTTTGGTATTATCTGTGATTTTAGGCACCCACTGGGATCTTGGGACGTATCCCCCACAAGGCAGGGGGGATGACTGTAATTTCAGAAGTCCCAGGTGTTAACCTTTGAAGGCTGAAATGCTGTCACCTTCTGAGCATGGGGGTGTCAAGCCTGAGTGCCCACCAGAAGCTCTCACTGGTGCTCTCTAGGAAGCTAATATTAAACTCTGTGCCCTTAAGAGATGCCTTCTCTAATCTGGTTACATCTATTTTATCCTCCCCCACCCCCTCAAAAAAAGCCACCAATTAGAAATGTTATGAATAGGCCCTGGCAGGTTGGCTCAGCCATAGAGCGTCAGCCTGGCATGTGGAAGTCCCGGGTTCAATTCCCGGTCAGGGCACACAGAAGTGCCCATCTGCTTCTCCACCCCACCCTTCCCCCTCTCCTTCCTCTCTGTCTCTCTCTTCCCCTACCACAGCCAAGGTTCCATTGGAGCAAAGTTGGCCCAGGCGCTGAGGATGGCTCCATGGCCTCTGCCTCAGGCACTAGAATGGCTCCGGCCACAATGGAGCAACACCCCAGATGGGCAGAGCATCGCCCCCTGGTGGGCATGCCGGGTGGATCCTGGTGGGGCGCATGCAGAAGTCTGTCTGCCTGCCTCCTGGGTTCTAACTTCAGAAAAATACAAAAAAAAATGTTATGAATAATCACTACTGAAACACTGCCACACAAAATGAAAGATCATTCCAGCTCTTAGATAACGTCGTAATATGGGTTCTTTAGTTTTATTAGAGCAGTGCAAATGTTATATAACTTTATGATTTTTATGGCCCTTTGAACCCAAGGACCTCCTCCTCCCTCAATACATGAACCCATTAAACTCTTTCAGTATTACTGGATTGGTGGCAAGTTTTCAGTTCAGTTTCCTTGCACTGTGTACCAGTGATAGACCTGGTGAAACTGCTTATTCACCGGTGGTCACAGAGTTCAAGGGCAGGGTGGCGGGGCGGCACCCTGGTGGTGTGATACCTGGAAATCGAGGAATGGCCAGCAGCAGAAAAGACCACTCCCGGCTGCTACGTGGGTGAGGGCTAGGCTGAGAGCTGAGACAGGTAAGGTCCTCACCTGGGGGCAGAACTGAACAGGAGGGTTCAAAGACTTACTAATCAAGATAAATCACACATTGACGCAATGTTTTTTTTGTTTTTTTTTAATTTTTTTGTATAGGAACAGAGAGAGAGTCAGATAGAGGGATAGACAGGGACAGACAGACAGGAAGGGAGAGAGATGAGAAGCATCAATCATCAGTTTTTCGTTGTGACACCATAGTTGTTCATTGATTGCTTTCTCATATGTGCCATGACCGCGGACCTTCAGCAGACTGAGTAACCCCCCACTCAAGCCAGTGACCTTGGGTCCAAGCTGGTGAGCTTTTTGCTCAAACCAGATGAGCCCACACTCAAGCTGGCAACCTCGGGGTCTCGAACCTGGGTCCTTTTGCATCCCAGTCCGACGCTCTATCCACTATGCCACCGCCTGGTCAGGCGCAATGTTTTTGAAAACAAAATGCCAAAAGAAAATCTATGATGAGCTGGTTGTCAAAACTTTAACTGAAGACAAGAGTGGACACTTTTCTTGTACATTTCGGCCCTGCTCACCTCACCCGAACCCTAGCCCCTCTGTTCTTACTCAGGGGTCCCGGACACGCCACACTTCTGAAACCCGTTTTTGCAGCATGGTCTAGGAACAGAATATTAAATCTCAGCCAATTATAACCTACTTTAAGTGGTCTCCCAAATGACTTCCAAAAAGCAGATTTGGGGAAGTTGGAAAGAAAACAAGCAATGACTGGGTTGGATCTTTGGGGATAGTGATGTGACAGCATGAGGAAGATAAAGCCATTTTTGGTTTCTTACTAAAACTGGACATAATGTGTTGTCTATTCTAGTTCCTGGACATAAGGGGGCACTGTCAGGCCATAGGGAATGCTCAGAATTTCTGTGCTTTCTGCTTTTAACTTCCAAAATGCACTAGGATCTATTGCCCTAAGGCGACAAGAATGAGATTTTTCTCAATAGATAGATTCAGCAATTATAGGTCTTTGTAGCTGCTATAATTCGCCTAACTCCTGAGGATCTGTAAATACTTATCCAATTCACAAGAACCTACAGAAACTTTCTTTGGGTCACAGGGTGCAAAATCGGCAAAGCCAGAGTGAAAATATCTAACTATAAGAGCAATCAGTTTCCTCCACCACAGCTATCAGTTGCTAACAATATAATGTGTAAAGACCAGTTATAATATTTTATATGACTCTGAATTCCCTTCAAATGTTAAAAATGCTTATTTTTAGTTGACATTCAATAGATTACGTGTTTAAGGAATAGTGGACACTGTTTCGGTTCACCAATGTAAAAAAAAAATGTGGAACAAGTAAGAATTTAGTCAAAACATCCCCAGTCTCTTCTGTGGAATTGCCCCTCGATCCCTACATAAATGGTCTCTTTTGTGGGAATGTTTATCCCTTTCGAAGTATCTAGAGATGCAAGAGCATGGTGGTCATTTCTCAACCTTGTCTGTTTTCATTTTCTAGGTCCTACAAAAAATATACAAATATACAAAGAACAGATACAATATAGATCTTCTAAAACTAAAGACTCATTTTAAGTTTTGATGCTAAAGGGGGCAGGGCGCGTTGTCCTAAAAGAGAGAAAAATAGTTACATCAATATTGGAAAACTCATACATTATCCCTGGAGTAAGTGAAATGGGCAAAATCTGGCTGTGCCACAGGGGTCCAATAGGCAGCAGTAAATGGAGGAGGCAGGGAGCTCAGCCTGATCATTTCTGACCTGACAAAAGTAAGCTTTTAGACATCACGTGATTTGTGCGCAACAGAAGGCTCCACGTGAGAAAGTTGCAGAATAACAGAGAGCAAATATGTGTACAAATTCAGAGGAAAAGAGGAATGAATGATCAGTATCTTCTAAAAATTAACTTACATGTCTATGTCTTATCTTCAGTCATCGTAAGAAATTAGAGGCAAAATGTGTGCGTAATATATGACACACTTTTCTCGCAATGTAAATTGTGTGAAAGGCAGAGGATGTTTCTAGTTCTAGTTGATAAAGATGAAAATAAGATATTTAGCAAAATATTCATAAACATACTATCCTAACAGGTAAACTTTTAAAATGATAGGTTATTGAGCTTCACGTTGCCACATACTAAATTTATCTATATCAAAAAATTACTAAACTAATTGCTAATCAGTTATTTACCCAAATGTTTTCTTTGCTTTCATTTTTATACTATGCATTGATAAATACGAACAAATGTTTGGGCAAATTTGAGCTCTATTTAGAGACGTCTAAAATATATCCCATTCCTTTGAGAGTTGACCTTGGAAATCCTGATTTTGCTTGGATAAAACTCTTGATATGCTTGTAAAACAAAGCATGACCTTATCTCACACATAGGATTTAATTCCAAACTAAGCTTAGAGTGCGGTAGTCCCTTTGTGGGTAATTTAATTCAAGAGTAGGCTCTTCAAAATTATCTTTTAAAACAATCTTTCCCCAAAATTTTTCTCTTCATCTTGATGACTTACAAGGTTCTCATGCCATAAATAAAACAAAAATCTTCTATTTATCAAAGACTAGAGTTCGAAAAGTTAGCATTTAATATCAAAGAATCTTTGTTTCTCTCTTTTTAGTTTGAAAGCATTAACTACTTATGAGCAGATAATATATTAATCTATCATGTTATAAATATATTTTAATAACTTGTAAATAAAACTATATATTAAAAATTATTTTATTTACACATAACATTGTCAAATAAATTTTCAATTCTTTTATCAAAAAAACATATTCAGCAAATAGTGAATTACACTATAACCTATAAACTGATGGGTCATTCACAGTTAAAATATTGAGCTGTTTAATTATACTAGTCATTTCACTTCAACTAAGACATTTTCAGAACAAAACCAAGTACTGCTCTATTATTCAATTCAAAAACATTAAATGAGAAAATTAAGAATGTGCTTTAAAAAAAGTGAAAGGTCTCCATCCAATTCTAGGGTATATAAATTCAAAACATCAGGAATAAATAACTAAACAAAGAATTACCCTGAAGAGGAAATGAGGAGGTGTGAATACTTTTGTTTCACCAAGAGTGTTACAATTGACCATTCCTGAATTAAGGGAAGATTGATTTAAAGGATTATTTTCAGCATTTAATATCATGCTAAACTACTCCAAATGACATGAGATGTCTAATGGGAAATGAGAGATTCCTAAGAAGATAAACAGGATGTTTAGGAAGAAGATAATGCATTTCATATTCATTTCTAATTAATTTTATACATACAGGAGAAATTATTGAACTCACAAATCCATGACATCTTCATGCTAGTCTGATGTCAAGTTATCAGAATGCAGGGTATAAAAACTGGTATCAACAAAATAAAAACATGTGAATAAATTTAATAATATTTACATTGTATTATTATATAATTTGTATTATTACCAAATGTGTGATTGATTCTACAAGAGAATTAAATTACTGAATAAGCTCATTGAAGGTTTGGAAATCACATGAATATTTTATTTTAAAAACACTTCAAGTTTGAAACATTAATGAGTGCCATATTATCTGCTACATATTGAAAACTGACTCTTTAAAAATTACCTTCTTAAAATAGTTAGCTTCCAGGCAACCCCAGATAAGCTAAAAGTTTTAAGAAATGTAATGAGATTATTATCAGCAGGAAATTCATAAAAAAAAAACCTCCTTTGCCTAATATAATGCTCCTATAACAATTACTACCATCAACTATGTATTTTCCCTTAGCTGCTAATCAAAATGTTTGGTTAATGTTCCTGGCCACCTTGCAAATCATAAGTAAATATGTAAATAGCAGTACATTACATCAATTCTCTTACTGTGTAACTAGTAACCATACACAGTAAATTTATTGTCTCTAACATAATGAAATGTCTGTCTTATGATATTTGTTATTTGGGGGTAATTTTTTAATGGCCCCTGCATCTTGGCTCTGTTTTCCGAGTGAATTAAACTATATAACTGGAAATCATCTAAACTCTGAAACATTAGATCTTAATGCCCAGGATTTGGGTCTATCACCTGGAAACTTTCGTAGTCTTTTTGGAATAAAACTAACAAAATTATTTCCTTTGCATCTGAAAATTCTCTATAGCCATTGCTCTAACTGATTTTTAATAGAAAAAGAAAAGAAAAGAAAAAAGTAAAACCAAATATTGTACCCTAATCTATCATATAGGAAAAGTACATGCCCATGGACTTTGTGCCCTTGCAGGGTTTTTTTACTGGGGGAGGGAGAAGGGTAAGGGGTTGGTTTCTATGTCTGATACTTGTTTTTCATTTTACCTATTACCTGTATCTCTCTGTGTGCTCTTATAGCATATAGATAGATAGAGAGATAGATAGATAGATAGATAGATAGATAGATAGATAGATAGATAGAGATAGAGATAGAGATATATAGATATATATATAACGCAACCATAATAATGGTCTTCCTGTATTTAAATTATAGAAAGCTAAAAGTATTCCACTGTCATTATTTCCTGAATCCATTCTACCTTCTTGAAAATAAAGATAATAAGGAAGATTCTTCTTGCAGTGACAACAGTGTTCTGATGTATTGTGTTTTTTTCCCAAAGCATCACTCATGAGAGCTGGGTCTTCAGCTGATATGTGAGGACAACACACAAGGCCACACAGCAAAAAGTTCCTGGTCAACCTCACCCTATCTAGGTCAGTGGTAGTCAACCTGGTCCCTACCGCCCACTAGTGAGCGTTCCAGCTTTCATGGTGGGCGGTAGCAGAGCAACCAAAGTATAAATAAAAAGATAGATTTAACTATAGTAAGTTGTTTTATAAAGATTTATTCTGCCAAACTTGCGAAAATTTGACATAAAGTTCTTGGTAAGTAATTATTATTATATGCTTTAACTTGCTGTAACTCTGCTTTATAAATTTTATAAAGTAAAGTTACTTCCCTACTTTATAAATCACGATTACTGTGGAACCGGTGGGCGGTTAGAAATTTTACTACTAACAGAGATAAAATAGTGGGCGGTAGGTAGGTATAAAAAGGTTGACTACCCCTGCTCTAGGTCATCAAGCTGCTCCTGTTTTTGTCTCCTGCCATCTCGGTGAAACAGAATGAGTCACTGAAGTCTGCTCATCTTTCCTCCTTGGAAAAAAGACACACGGAAAAGGGACGGGTATCTTACCCATCTGTAATCGTGATGGGAAAATGCACCGAGTTTCTTTAAGAACCACAGCGCTGGCCCCTTGGCCCCCTCTTCCCCGAGCTAAATAAAGAGCTGCCTGCGGAGCAGCGATTGGAAGCTGGGGAGGGCTCGGTTACCTAGGCAGCTGGTGCTCTTTCTGCTGAGTCTCCAAGAATCTCTGGCATGCAGTCTTTTTAGCCAGAATTACAGTTCTTTTGATTCATACCAGGAACTCTCCCATACAACCAGAAGTCTGGTGAATGCGCAGGGGACGGAGAAGGGAAACAAAGGTCCTCTTTCTTCCATAGAAGGAAAAGAGACTTTTTTAAAAAATAAACTACATTAATATGTTTTATACTTGAGTAATACTCAGGCTCTGGGGACATTTTTTCAGGACTTCTACTGTTGGTTAAAATGATATTGGTTATAATAACATTAAGTAAAGATACAGAGATGTAAAATTAGGTTATATATTTTAGCCCATTTGCAGCTTTAAAAACAAGCACATTTAAAATCTGAATGTCAACAAACAGATGGCATTAATTTAATACAATCAATCATATTTTGCTAAAACCAAGTCTAGTGCCCATAATGTGAATCTAGTTCTGATGGAAAGTAGAACTGATGGGTAAGAGACACATAGGACACCGTGAGAAGGTCTAACACATGCATACTCGGAAGAGACGAGAAGAAGGAACAAAAACAAAATCTGGAGAGATCATGGCTGATAAAAAAAATGCAAATGATTGATTCAAACCCTATGAACTTCCAGTAGAAAAATATTTTTTTAAATCCACACTTGGTCCATTATAGTAAAGCTAATGAAAACCAAGAACCACGAGAAGATGTCAAGAGGAAATTTTAAGGATAAAAGGAAAAGGGAAAAAGGAAAGATGTCATCAAAACAATAGAATGAGAGCTGACATTTCAACAGAAATGACAGAAGACAATGAAAAAATATATTTAAATTCTAAAAGAAAAATCACTGCTAACCAAGACTGCTATCTCTGATGTAATCTTATTACAAGGCTATAGTAATTAAGACAGTGTGGTACTGATTGAAGGATAAACAAACACACCAATATCAGATGACAGTTATAAAACAGACCTACATATATATGGACACTTAGTTTATGACAAAGGTCACACTGCAGAGCAGGGGAGCCTTTTTTTTTTTTTTTTTTGGTATCTTTTTAATACATCATATAGGGTCCATTGGTTGGGTACATAAAATTAAATGAATCTTAGCTCCATCAGGTATATTCCAGAAGAATTGTATATCTAAATGTGAAATGTAAAACAAAGTCCTTAGAAAACAGCATAGGCCTGACCAGGCGGTGGTGCAGTGGATAGAGCGTCAGACTGGGATGCAGAGGACCCAGGTTTGAGACCCCGAGGTCGCCAGCTTGAGCATGGGCTCATCTGGTTTGAGTAAAAGCCTACCAGCTTGAACCCAAGGTCTCTGGGTCCAACAAGGGGTTACTCGGTCTGCTGAAGGCCCGCGGTCAAGGCACATATGAGAAAGCAATCAATGAACAACTAAGGTGTTGCAACATGCAATGAAAAACTAATGATTGATGCTTCTCATCTCTCTCCGTTCCTGTCTGTCTGTCCCTGTCTATCCCTCGCTCTGACTCACTCTCTGTCTCTGTAATAAGTAAATAAATAAAGACTTAAAAAAATACTTTATATAAAAAAAATAGCATAGGAGAGTCTCTTAAGGTAAGAAAAATGCAGTTTAAACAGTACATGATAAACACCAACTGTGTAAGAACTGATTTGAATAGCATCAAAATTAAAATCTTGTTTATCAAAAGACACCATTAAGAAAGTTGAAAAAAAATAAAAAAGATGAGCACCAAGTGGAAAAAGATACTTTTAGCACTTACAATTAGAATAACCAAAATCTATTGGGCTCTAGCTGGCTGGGTAGCTCAGTTGGTTGGAGCATCATCCCCCTATGCCAAGGTTGCACATTCAATACCCAGTCAGGGCACATATAAGAATCAACCAATGAATGCATAAATAAGTGGAACAACAAATCGCACGCTCTTTCTCTCTCTCAGATCAATAAATTTTTTTCTTTTTTTTTTAATAATTTTATTTTTTAATGGGGTGACATCAATAAATCAGGATACATATATTCAAAGATAACATGTCCAGGTTATCTTGTCGTTCAATTATGTTGCATACCCATCACCCAAAGTCAGATTGTCCTCTGTCACCTTCTATCTAGTTTTCTTTGTGCCCCTCCCTCTCCCCCTTTCCCTCTCCCTCTCCCCCTCCCCCCTCCCCCTGTAACCACCACACTCTTATCAATGTCTCTTAGTCTCACTTTTATGTCCCACCTACATATGGAATAATGCAGTTCCTGTTTTTTTCTGATATACTCATTTCACTTCGTATAATGTTATCAAGATCCCACCATTTTGCTGTAAATGATCCGATGTCATCATTTCTTATGGCTGAGTAGTATTCCGTAGTGTATATGTGCCACATCTTCTTTATCCAGTCATCAGATCAATAAATTTAAAATAAGTAAGTAAATAAATAAATGACTATAGTTTGTTGGTTATAAAATGGCTGCATTTCTTTACCCCCTCCCTGGGTTCCAGCCATCACATCTGCATTCTAGCAAGCCACAATTCTAAAATGTGTCACAAGGCCATATCAAACTGTAAGGATGACTGGGAATATAGTTTTTATTCTGAGTATCTATGTACCCAGCTCATCCCCACGGAGAGAAGTAACTAGTAATCTCTGCCATATTCTTGATTGGATAGATTTCTTCCGGTGAAATTCAAGGTAACAATGATAAGCTCTGGGCAACTGACACAAATTTCCTAAGATGCTGAAGAGCGTATGATCTTTTTCACTTTTCCATTTTTCTCTGTATGTTTTTCACCACCTCCAAGAACATCGTGAACAATCTTGGGAAAGTAGATTTTTTCAAACTGATAACTGGATCATTAATGTAGAAGATTATAAACCAACCTTTGCCTATGTCCTGAGTTTGATGAATATTGACTTCTCGTTTGGGAAAGGAGGAAACTAATGCTTCGATTATAAACTGCTTTAGCAATCAGATGACGTTCTGAGTTGATCTGTTTCATCTTTGGGAGCTAATTTCAAGAGCATGAAACTTGAGCTGTATACTGGATGTCCTAATTGCTTTCCAGGGCTTTGGGAAAATCAAATATATGAGAGATAAGGTTAGGCATTCCCAGCAATACTATGGATGGAGAACTTTAGCCTCTGGGTAGTCAAAGCAAAACACTGAAACCCAATCACAAAATGTATAAACATTTCTCTCCGAAACAAATGCAAGGCTTCTTCCTACGAGATTATGAAACCACAGTTCAAGACAAGTTCAAACATCTAGTAAGAACATATAAAAGACACATCATTCTGCTGCCTTATCCCAGGCTAAATTTCACCTTGCTGTAAAAATGACAACGAAAGAAAAATTAGCCATCTAACTACTTGGAAAGCAAATGAAAAATGTGTCAGTTTTAAAAATGACATTGGTTCCTTGGCTGGTTGGCTCAGCAGTAGAACATTGGCCCAGCGTGTGGAAGTTCCGGGTTCAATTTCTGGTCAGGGCATACAGGAGAAGCACCTATCTGCTTCTCTACCCCTCCCCCTCCTCATCTCTCTTTCTCTCTCCCCTCTCCTCCTGCAGCCATGGCTCAAACGGTTTAAGCAACTTGGCCCCAGGTGCTAAGGATGGCTCCATGGCCTTGCCTCAGGTGCTGAAAATAGCTTGGTTACTGGTTACCGAGCAATGGAGCAGCAGCCTAAGATGGGCAGAGCATCTCCCTGCAGGGCATGCAAGGAGGGAGTCAGTCTCTGCCTCCCTGCCTCCCACTTAATAAAAGATATTGCTTTGAATTTTAAATATACATAAATTGTGGATAGATGTTATGTTACAGTAAATCCAGGTCATATACTTATGAGTAGGCTTTAGTGTCTGAATGTCTGAGTTTGTTTCCTGCCTCTACCACTTAACACTTGTTGTTTTGGGAAAACTACTTAGCTCTCTGGTATCTAGTTTTCTCCACAAGAAGTAGGGGAAAAGAGATAAGTAATAAGACTACCTCATGTGATCATGTGATCATTTGGAGGATTTAATGACTTGGCATTACTCTTATTAAGTGCTTAGAACAGTAACATTCAATAAATGTTAGATATTATTATTATTATTATTATTATTATACACACTCAATGTTGTAAGGTAGCAAAACACTGAAAATTGATATTGATATTCTGGGAGGAAAGGTCAGGCTTTCCTATCAGACTTTCCTGTCCTATCCCTCCTTTAAGGAGGGGAGGGAGAAGAATGTAGAAGTTTCTGGCTTGCAAGAACAATGGGTCAATTTTAAGTCTAAAATAAAGGTTAACCTAGAAACTTCTTCTCTTTCAATAGGAGGCAGAATTTACATACCACCTTGCATGGCTTGTAGTTCCTCCCCCTTCCTGGAATCTTGAGAGCAAAATACCTCTAGGGCCCAAGGGTCGTCAAACTTTTTATAAAAACCGCCCATTTTTGCAGTGCTGGTCAACCTGGTCTCTACCACCCACTAGTTCCAGCTTTCATGGTGGGCTAATCACCTTGGTGCGATAGGGACCAGGTTGACCAGCACTGCAAAAGTGGGCGGTTTTTATAAAAAGTTTGACGACTCCTGCTCTAGGCTAATGAGGGAAGATGAACCCTAAAAGATTTGTAAACATCATTCATTGTGTTACCTTGAAAGTCTTAATGTTTCTGTGTATCCCCTAAACAAATGTTGCCAGCCTATACCATGATGTCATGCTCTCCTCTGCCCATGTGTGATCAAGGGTAAATAAGCAGCCCCTGAACTATTTTTGGCACAGCACAATTTGAGCTTGCAGATGCCCTGTGTCAGCCATATGTGGCTGGCATATTTAAATTTTCCTCCTCTAATAAAACTCTTTCAATTCATCTGGACTGGGTGTCTCTATGTGAACTCGATGAAGTGAGGTATAGTGCCTTTCAGAATCTGGGGTGTGGTACTTTATAACATCAAAAAGAGCATGCCCAAGCCCCATCGAAGACCAATTAAATCAGAATCTTTGAGAGTGAGGCCCAGGCAAGCTCCCCACACAATTCAACTGTACATCCAAGGACTGAGGTAATACAACCATGAACAGACCATATTATAATTTAAGCCTTCAATTAAAAGGTTATATACTAATATGTCAGATATCTTTCCTCCAAAGTCTAAAATTACTAAGGCTTTTTATTTCTTTTTATGTGTGTATGAGGGGGATGCTTCTCTGCAGTTTCAAATTTTCCTATAATGAACATGTATGACCACATTAGAAAACATGTTACCAAAAAACATATTACACAAATATATTACGTATCAGACAAGTGATGTTGTAAGGTCAGTGGATAATGGGGAAAGGTCACATGGGGAACTCAGGCCCGGGAACTTTGGTTAGGACCACCCACAACCAAATGCACCAAAAGAAACTTCCCAAGAACCCTTTGAAAAAGAACGATACCTCTGTCAGCCAGTGAGATTTCACCACGTCATATTAACTTGACCACCCTAGGGACCCTTTAAATATCCCCCATGTGAGTCACCCTCTGTGACTTCCCTGGCCTCTGTCCCTGGGGTTAGGGAACATCGTCAGGCGGGAAGCACTCTGTACTCAATAAAGCCTTTTATTATTCCACACTTCGTGGCTCCAGCCCCTTCTTTCCTTCTCGGTGGGGAAAAATACCTTACATTTTGGTGCTGAAACCCAGGAGGAGTTGAAGTCCACAAGGACCGCTCCTCTTCCCTTCCCCTCTGAAAAAGAACCAGGACCTCCGACCTTCCACCCACTTCGGCGCACAGTGCGGTAAGTCCCCTGCCTCCAGCCTTCCCTTCAGTTCTTTCCGCCAAGACTCCCTGTCCAAAACCGTAGCTACGTCAGAGATCTCTTTCCGTTCCGAGTGCTTGTGCTCATGGAGATGTCCCAAGCACATCCACTTTCCCTATCTGTCCATGGCCAGAGCTTGAGTTTTGGGATGCCAGTTCTCAAATCTGGCCACTCCGAGGACTGAAGGCGGCCGTGGGGGCACAGGAATCTCCATCCCTAAAGAAGAAACTGTTCTTCTTCTCCGCTGTGGCCAGGCCACAGAACCTACTGAACTAGCCTCCTGAAGGGACTTTCGGTCTTAACACCCTCACCAATTTATCGCCAAAAAAGCTGGGAGCTGGTTGGAGATCTCTTACATTCATGGCTTCTAGTTATTCGCGCACCCATCCTTAATCTCTGTGCCACCTGTTCCACCACGCAGGCCCTTTTTCTGGCCAGAGAATCCTCACCTAAAACCTCCACTCCTGATCTTTCCTTCTTCACAGACTCCCAACTCTCTCCCACTCCTGCCTGATCCCTGGGGGCGCCCCTCTCTTGGGACTTCTCTCTGGTCCCTCTGAAGACCTCTCTTGCTCGGACCTCTTTCACTCGGGTCTCTTCCCTCCGAGAGCCCCCTCCCCTCCCTTTGCAAAATCCTGTTTCTTATTCACCACTACCATTCTCTCTTTCTCCTCCCTACTGGCCAGGGGCCCCTCCCTTCTCCACTGTGTTCTTAAGTCCCTCATCCGACAGTCCATTCTCCACCTACTATTGACTCTTACACCTGTTTTCAGGACGTCCAACCCCAATTTTCTTGCAGGAAGTTCTGGCCCTGTCCTGCCTTTGGCTCCAGTGTTTCCTGCCGGATCTGGGTGCCGGGCTCCCCATGAGCCCCCTCCTCTTATTTTCAACCCCCAAACCCCTATTCAGGATCTGTGAACACGGCATTTAAAGTTTTTAATGGTCCTAACTACTAGAAACAGGCCAAGGTTGTTCGCCAGGCCCACATGCAGCAGAAGGTAACGCTCCAAACCCAGGCTCTGTGGCAACCCTGAGGCCAGCAGAGCAACAGAGGCAAGGCACAGGAAGTGCCTGACCCAAGTCCAAGCCGCAAAGAGAAATCCCACCAGCAGCTTGCTTTAAGTGTGGCAAGCGGGGTCCCAGCAGGGCCCCTGCCCGTAGCTGCCCACTGAGCCCTGCCCTGACTGAAAGCAGTCTGGTAACTGGTGGAGTGATTGCCCCTTTGTGCAACAGGCTTTTCCTCAGCGCCTCTGCGTGGAGGACAAGCCGCCCGAATGGGAGGCCATTCCAGCCAGGTGGGCACATTGCTCAAACTCCTAGGACACGGCCTGGACTCGGAGAACCCAGGGTGTGCTGCAACTAGTGGGTAAGTCCATCTCATTTCTTGTGGACATGGGAGCTACCTTCTCTGTTTTGCCATCACACTCTGGACCTCTAGTTCCCTCATGGGTCTCGGTTGTGGGAATGGATGGGACACCCCTTCTTTTCCTCTTTGCCCACCACTCCTGACATGCAGATTTTCCCCCTTCATATGCCACTCCTGGCATACAGTTTTGCCTCAAGCCTGCCTCCTTATAGGAACACTGACAGTCAGAACCACTGGACTCTACCTATCTCCATCTCACCAAAAGGCTGGACCCTACAGATCCTCCTAGTACTCCTCTTTTTTTTTTAATCCTTACAGGACCGCATCCACGAAGTTTCTCAACTCACGGCCAAACAGATGTTCCTCCTGACACCCCTCAAAACCACCACTGGCCAATCTCCCCTCCCCACGATACCTCTAATCAGCAGAAAGTAGCCAGATGAATAAACAGCACCCCTATTCTATTTAACACAAAAGGTCAGAATGTAAAGTCGGCGGATAATGGGGAAAGGTCACATGGGGAACTCAGGCCTGAGAACTTTGACTAGGACCATCCACAACCAAACGCACCAAAAAAAACTTCCCAGGAGTCCTTTGGAAAAGAGTGATACCTCCGTCAGCCTGTGAGATTTCATCACGTCATATTAGCTCGACCACCCTAGGGGCCCTTTAAATATCTCTCATGCGGGTCACCCCTTGCAACTTCCCTAGCCTCTGTCCTCTGGGCTAGAGAACATTGTTGGGCAGGAAGCGCTCTGTACTCAATAAAGCCTTTTATTATTCTACAGTTTGTGGCTCCGGCCTCTTTCTTCCTTCTCGGCAGGGAAAAATACCTTACAGATGTCATAAGTACCAGGAATGAGATTCAGATCCTGTTGGGCAGATAAAATATAAATATTATGCTCACTTTGTTAAAGATGGCGCTGCCCATGTGGAAGCCCATCTCCCAGGTGATGATATTAGTTGCCCTTATGCTCGGAATGGGCATAATTATATTGATGTGTGTAGGGGGCGGACTGTGGGCAGGCAGGATCCTTGTAGCCTGGGGCTTCATTTTAGGACTAAGCCTTTTGCACCCTTTTTGATGTGGGGTGGACTTTGTATCAGAGACTTCCCTATTTTGTATATTGGATTAAAGGTTTTGATTTCTGCACTATAAAATGGGGGTAGACTGGGAGCTTGCTCTCTCTCAGTTTCTGGGATTAGCATTAGAAAGGAGAGCAAAGAAAGGCCAAGTGGAGGAGACCAGGAGAAACAGCCAAGATGGTGATGTGCTGAGTGAGAAGCCAGTTTGCGCAGAGTTTGTGCAGGGAGAAGGAAGGACATGGGGAACAGAGGTGAATAAGTCTGGTAAGCTAGAAACCTTTGATTCTAGGAAACTCGGATAAATCAGTAGCTTTGTGAGCACTGAATGAGTGGGTTTTGGAGCCCAGTGTGTGTTTTACTTGCCCACCGGGTGCAAGCTAGGATTAAAGATGATGGCCCACCAGTTTTTGGCTCCGTTGTTTCTTTACCGACTGTCCGAATCCAATGCGCACCTGCATGGGCCAGGCGGCTGCAATGGTGGCCGTGGTACTGGCTTTACAGATGCAATGCTACAGAAGTTCAGAGAGAAACAGCACTTCAAGCCATTGGAAAGAGAAGGTAAAATAGTTCACCTGAATTTTCATTTAGAATTTGAGGCATTTCCTGTAAACAATGGGAACTAGCTAAAGGATTCTGAGACCGGAAATGGCACAATCAAGTCTGTTCTCAGTAAAAGAACTCTAGAAACATTTGTGCAAGATGAACAAAAAGAAGAGACAAACATCCAGGAAGCTAGAAGTACAGCTGACCCTTGGACAATGGTGGAGTTAGGGACTCTGGCCCATTGGAAAACATCTGCGTATACATGGACCAATGCAGTTCAAGCCCATGTTGATCAAGGGTCAACTGTCTGACAGTGGGGTGAGCTCATGCTATCTAGTGCTGTTACCTGTTAGCTGTCTCCTAGCCGATCAAATTCCCACCTGCTGGTCTCACCTGTTGTCTTTTTTTTTTTTAATTTTGGCACTTATTTGACATTTTCTAATCTTGCCATCATCCTAGTAAATTCTGTCATACAAGTGAATGCCCATCCAGTAGCCACGCTTTAAGTGCTTGATTCAAAAACCTTCAACTGCATTCCATAGCAACCACCCAGTCGGAGGCTCCACCCTTCTCACCAGGACTGTCCCACTTCTGTGATCTTAAACTTCAAGTCCCCACTCCTGGGCAGTCACCTCTCGTTACTTATTCATACTTTAATCTCATTAAACCTTCCCCTCTGGTCATCCCTAACTCTTCTGTACTTCAGAGCAGCTTGTGGCTAGACCTTCTCAATGGAAATACCCCCATATCTGAGCGAAACAGTGACCATCGTATGGGGACTCTCTCAACTTACTGTCCCTCAGCTACCCATTCCATCACCTCTTTACTCCTCTTCTTTCTGACCTCGAGATAGTTTTCCTCCTAAACAAATGGATACGCTTACTTCCACTTTACATACCAGGAAAACTGAGATGAACTTGCTTACCTCCAAGTCAACACAGTGAGGAGACATTAAACTAACTTTGAAAACTGAAATTACCTTACTTATCAGTGTTGTGCCAGTCCTGTCTTGTACTCAACACCTGACTGAAGTCACCCCTTCCATGAAGCTTTCACTCTTAGTCCCAAACTATCCAGTCTGCCTCAGAAATGATACTAACATTTCTATGACTCATTTGACAAGACCTTCACATGCTAGACACTACACTCAATAGACTCAGATAAATTGCCAACAAGGCAAGCCAAAAATCAGATAAAACACATTTAACAAATAAAGGAAGTAAGAAACCAAATTCCCGTTGTGGTAACAGGGGATACAAGGTTCAGTTTGATTACGAGATCTCCCCAGTGTCTCCTAAGGACAAAGAATCAGGGTTGGGATTCGAACCCTGCATGGAGGGCATCATCTGAGCTCTACCCTTTGCCTCTAATTTCCCACTCAGATAATAAGGTACCTGATCACAGACAACTTCTAAATACTATGTATAGTGCTATCTACAGAACAGGGACTCGATAAGCACATTTATTGGGAAACCAGTTGAGAGTGTGAGGTCACTACAAAAATAGCATAGTTTGTTGGCAGAATGGAGGAAAAGGGAGCATTTGGTCAAAGATGTAATGAGTTACTGCCACCCTTACTCTTCCTCTTGCTTCCTCAAAATTACATAAGTGCATTTGAACTTTGCATTTGATTCAGGGGATAACTGAAACAGAAGCTTGGTTAGCAGATTAAATAGTTAAAGTAGGAGTTATGACTAATGCCATTTACTAAATCTTTTGCAATTAGTAAATGTTAGACCTTCTCACTACAGTGGTTCACTATACCTAATAAATTAATCTTATCTACCCATATAAGCAGACCCAGCAGAAACTGGTGTTAGCTTAGGACCTGGCTCAATCATTTCTTTTGAAACACCTTTTTGGACTAAGTTTACCACATAATAATTTGTGTGCTATAAATCTTTCCTATAGGCTGTCTACCTGTACATTACCTGTGTTCTCGATCCATAAGTTGTTTTTAGGGGTTTGTTTTGTGTGGGGTTTTTTTTTTGGGTTTTTTTTGCATTTTTCTGAAGCTGGAAACAGGGAGACAGACAGACTCCCGCATGCGCCCGACCCGGATCCACCCGGCACGCCCACCAGGGGCGACGCTCTGCCCACAAGGGGGCAATGCTCTGCCCATCCTGGGCGTCGCCATGTTGCGACCAGAGCCACTCTAGCACCTGAGGCAGAAGCCACAGAGCCATCCCCAGCGCCCGGGCCATCTTTGCTCCAATGGAGCCTTGGCTGCAGGAGGGGAAGAGAGAGACAGAGAGGAAGGCACGGCGGAGGGGTGGAGAAGCAAATGGGCGCTTCTCCTGTGTGCCCTGGCCGGAATCGAACCCCGGTCCTCCGCACGCTAGGCCGACGCTTTTTGTGTGTTTTTTTTTTTTTTTTTTTGTATTTTTTCTTAAGTGAGAAGCGGGGGGAGGCAGAGAGACAGACTCCCACATGTGCCCGACTGGGATCCACCCAGCAAGCCCATGAGGGGGCAATGCTCTGCCCATCTGGGCATTGTTCCATTGCAACCGGAGCCATTCTAGCGCCTGAGGCAAAGGCCATAGAGCCATCCTCAGCGCCCGGGCCAACTTTGCTCCAATGGAGCCTTGGCTGCAGGAGGGGAAGAGAAAGATAGAAAGGAGAAGGGAGAGGGTGAAGAAGCAGATGGGTGCTTCTCCTGTGTGCCCCGGCTGGAAATCAAACCCGAGATTTCCACATGCCGGGCTGATGCCCTACCACTGAGCCAACCAGCCAGGGCCTTTGTTTTTCCTTTAATCACAGATCCTTTCGGATGTGATGATTAACAAAAAGATAAACACCATGATGAAGGCTATGGGCTTTCCTTGCAGAAAGTTGATACGTGCACATATATGCAAAGTGTGGCAAATGATTACAAAGACCCTCTGAAACTCATCTGTAGACCCCTTAAGAAGCTCATGAGCCCCCAGATAAGAGTGTCTGCTTTTCCCTTATGTATTTGGAACACTACACTACACACACACACACACACACACACACACACACACACACACACACGTACGCACAGAACTAAAACTCCATCAAAAGTTTCTTTTGCCTCTCATCTAATATCGGTGAGTACACATGGTAGGCGCCTAGAAGCCTTGCCACAGATGGAAAGACATAATGAAACAGTATTTTGAATTACTCCTTGGGGGCCTGGCTCAGCGGTAGAATGTCGGCACGGCGTGTGGAACTCCCAGGTTCGATTCCCAGTCAGAGCACACAGGAGAAGCAACAATCTACTTCTCCACCCCTCCCTCTTTCTTTCCTTTCTTTCTGTCACTCCCACCATCCCCAACCCCTTGCAGTCATGGCTCATTTGAGCAAGTTGGCCTTGAGCACTGAGAATGGCACTATGGCCTTGCCTCAGGCACTAAAATAGCTTGGCTGCTGAGCAACAGAGCAACAGTCGCAGATGGACAGAGCATCACCCCCTAGGGGGTTTGTCATGTGGATCCCTGTCAGGGCACATGTGGGAGTCTCTCTGCCTCCTTGTCTCTCAATAATAATAATGATGATGATAATAATAATAATAATAATAATAATAAATTACTCCTTGGGTATTTTCCCCCTAAAAATGTCCCTAATTTTCTCCCAAATTAATGAGATTTCACTTCGTGTTTACAAAACAAAACAAAAAGATAAACACCAGTACTAATCTTCAATAACCATCAAGGTTTACATTGAGCAAGCCAAAACTCAGTCTCTGACTCCTGCATCATTGCGGAGTTAAGATTCAGGGAGATGAGGAAAGACACACAAAACATGACAGGGGGAAACGACCTGGTGTCTGAGGAGAAGACACGGGGAATAGCAACACCTTGTATTTTATGACACATCATAGTTTTCAAAACACTTTCACGTGTGTATTATCTCCAATGATAACCCCCACCTTAGCCCTGTAAGATAGGGCAGGCATCATTCCCACACCCCTACTTTTTTTTTTTTTTTTTTGTATTTTTCTGAAGTGAGAAGCGGGGAGGCAGAGAGACTCCCGCATGTGCCCAACCGGGATCCACCCAGCATGCCCACCAGGGGGCGATAATCTGCCCATCTGGGCCGTTGCTCCGCTGCAACCAGAGCCATTCTAACACCTGGGGTGGAGGCCATGGAGCCATCTTCAGCACCCAGGCCAACTTTGCTCTCATGGAGCCTTGGCTCTGGTAGAGGAAGAGAAAGATAGAAAGGAGAGGGAGAAGGGTGGAGAAACAGATGCCACGCCCCACTTTCTTGATAAGAAACCCCAGTCCAAAACAGTTTCATGAATCAAACAGCTGTCTTAAATGGAAGAGCATGGATTTGAATGTAGAACTTTAGACCCTGATTCTGTTTTTCTCTATGTTACAAAAGTCAAGGAGAAGGAAGAATTTTTTTAAGACACATATCTCTATAAGGGGAGAAGGACACTTTATAAAATTATAGCCTTTTCCTATCAAGGTACATGAAATTTCCTTTTCAGTTATTATATCAGGGCATCTGGCTAGTTTCAAAATGCTTAGCAAATCAAACTTTTTTCTTAAAATGCAATTGCCCTTGCATTAGTCATCAAGGTTTAATCATTCATGGAGAATAAAATAGCCCTATCTTTACCAAATGCCACTGTAATCACTTAAGTAAATAGTCTGGAGCCATTTGTATTATTCCTTATGGGATAATGGGTTCAAAGTTGTAAAATCTGGAAATATTTTACCACAAGAATGCTGCTATAGGCATTTCCCATTCTGAACCTAAGCTGGCCCTGTTACATCTTGCAGGTCCAGAAACCTCACTTTAGGATGAAACACATCACAAACAAATGAATTCCAAAGCTACTCATTTATGAACTCCCAGACCTGCAACTGCCCCGGGGAAATCATCATGCAGCCGCCTCCCACTCCCTGCCATTCTGACAGAAACACAACCCTAATCCCTTTCTTATCAGCCAGCCCAGATCCAAAAAGGGACCATTCCTTCTTTCTAGCTTTGGTTACCCTTGTATTTTGGTATCTTTCTGGGGAGCCTGGCATCTGAGAAATTCACCATGCTGCCCCTGTTTGGTCACTGATGGGGGGTGGAAGAGAGGGACTGTAAAGCCAGGAGGCAGGGCCAGGGCCACCATCAGAGCAGCCCGGCCCATGCAGGTTCGCATTGGATTCGGACAGTCGATAAAGAAACAACGGAGCCACAAACTGGTGGGCCATAGTCTTTAATTCTAGCTTGCACCCGGCGGGCAAGTAAAAACACACACTGGGCTCCAAAACCCAATCACATTCAGTGCTCACAAAGCCACTGACTTATCCGAGTTTCTTAGAATCAAAGGTTTCTACCTCACCAGCCTTATTCTCCTCAGTTCCCCATCTCCTTCCTTATCCCAAATACAAACTCTACACAAACTGGCATCTCACTCAGCACTCCACCATCTTGGCTGCTTCTCCTGGCCTCCTCCACATGGCTTTACTCTGCTCTCCTCTGCTCTCTCTTCTAATGATAATCTCAGGAACCAAGAGCGCCAGCCCTCATGTAGTCTACCCCCATTTTATATTGTAGCTTCACAACCTCTAATCCAATATACAAAATAGGGAAGTCTCTAATACAAAGTCACTTCTGAGGCATGATTGGATTGTACCGCCCCACATCAAAACGGGTGGGAAAGGCTTAATCCCAAAACCAAGCCCCAGGCTACAAGGATTCTATCTGCCCACAGAGACACACATTAATATCACCAAGGACGGCCTCCTCGTGGGCAGCGTAATCTTTAACAAAGTGAGCATAATACATTTTATCTGCCCAACAGGGACCTTTACTTAAAGCACGATGGCAATTGTAAATGTCAACATGTCACTAAGACATGAAGGTGTATTTTTCGCAGACACCTACTATGCACTGATAGCTATTACTTTTTCTAATCTAATTCACTGATACTAGTAGTTTACAAATAAAAGCACTGAGATTCACAGAGAGGAGAGGGGATTAACATAAATTAAAACTTAGGAGGCCCTGACTGGCTAGCTCAGCAGTAGAGCATCAGCCTGGCATGAGGAAGTCCTGGGTTCAATTCCCAGCCAGGGCACACAGGGGAAGCACCCATCTGCTCTTCCACACCTCCCCCTCTCCTTTCTCTCTCTCTCTCTTCCCCTCCTGCAGCCAAGGCTCTATTGGAGCAAAGTTGTCCTGGGCGCTGAGGATGGCTCCATGGCCTCTGCCTCCGGTGCTAGAATGGCTCTGGTTGCAACGGAGCAACACTCCAGATGGGCAGAGCACTGCCCCCTGGTGGGCATGCTGGGTGGATCCCGGTCGGGCGCATGTGGGAGTCTGTCTCTCTGCCTCCCCGCTTCTCACTTCAGAAAAATACAAAAAAACACCCACAAAAAAAAAAACAACTTAGGATATGATGAGCATTTTACATTTTCTCCAGCCTTTGAAAAGAGGTTAAGTGATGTGTCCAGAAATACATAACTGATCAATAACCAGTCTGACACTAGAGATTTGTCTAACTCCAAAGCCCATGCGCTTTCTAAACTTCAGTCATTCAAATGACTTATGTTATGTTTTCTTGACTTTTGCCAAAACTTTGTACCATGTACTCTATTATTTCCTTTGAGGCAGTATTGTTTAGTGGTTAGAACACCATCCAGAAGTGAACCTACCAAGTTCCAAGCCTGGTGCTGTCCCTTACTAGCTTTGTAACTTTAAACAACTAACAACCTGTGCCTCTTTCCTCATGTTTAAACTTGGGGTACATAAATAAATTAATACATGTTAAAGTCCTCTAGAAAGTGCTCAAAGTTAAGCAGTATACTTTCAAAATTTTCTTTATATCAGACCTTGGCTACCCAAGGAGATGCATTTAAAAGGCAAGATTTTTTTTTTTAGCACAACTGTGAACTTACAAATTTGATGTGACAGTTACATTTCAACAAACCTCAAAATAAATACATAATATTTAATTCTAATAACTATGTACATTGCCAGTTGGGTACTAGAAATATCAGGGGGAACACTCTGTATAGATAATCTAACCACTATGCTGTGCACCTGATATCAATACAAAAAAATACTGAATGTAAACTGTAATTAAAAAAAATTTAAGACATAAATAAGTAATATTTACATAAAAATGTTTGTTTGTGTATCATTTCCCATACCTAGGTCCTTTTCGGAAATATCTCCCCACACCAGGCTGTTTGCTATCCATAAAGAAAATATAGAAAGTTAAATATTTAAAGCTTAAAGGTAATCATAGAGGAAGTAGTTTTAAGCTCACTAGATGTATGGAAAATAAGATAAAAAAGCCAAAGGATAGAACTGGACTGGACTGGAATGGAATGGAATGGAATGGAATGGAATGGAATGGAATGGAGCAGGTGCCAAAATCATTTAGAAAAAAAAAAAGAAAAAATTTTCACAAAGCTACTATTTCCATAGATCCAGCTTGACAAAGAGAGGAAGAAACACCTCAAGTACTCAGTGAGTAACTATGGGCTCAAATTCACATTCCTTAATGTTCCTTGAAACTTTGAATCAACTTCTAGGTGTCTATTAAAAAAAAACAATAGCTGACCGAGCCCTGGCTGTGTGGCTCTGCTAGTTATAGCATCGTCCCTATATGCCAAGGTTGTGAGTTCAATTTCTGGATAGGGCACATGCAAGAATCAACCAGTGAGTGCATGGATGGTTGAAACAACAGACTGATCTTTCCCTTTCTCTCTCTAAAGCAGGGGTAGTCAACCTTTTTATACCTACCGCCCACTTTTGTATCTCTGTGAGTAGTAAAATTTTCTAACCGCCCACCGGTTCCACAGTAATGGTGATTTATAAAGTGGGGAAGTAACTTTACTTTATAAAATTTATAAAGCAGAGTTACAGCAAGTTAAAGCATATAATAAACATTCTTTTTTTTTATTTATTCATTTTTAGAGAGGAGAGAGAGAGGGAGAGAGAGAGATAGAGAGGGAGAAAGAGAGGAGGGGGGAGGACCTGGAAGCATCAACTCCCATATGTGCCTTGACCAGGCAAGCCCAGGGTTTCAAACCGGCAACCTCAGCATTTCCAGGTCGATGCTTTATCCACTGCGCCACCACAGGTCAGGCTAAAGCATATAATAATATGGAATGCCCACTAGTGAGCGGTAGGGACCAAGTTGACTACCACTGCTCTAAAGCATAAAAATAAATTAAAAAAATAAAAATATAGCAACTGGCTCAGCATTCTGCTTGTGCATGAACTTTTCAGACTCTTGTTTACAACCATTCAAGAGGCAGTAAATATTTCTTCCTTACACACTGGGCACCTATGCTAGAAGTGCCCCCTCTCCCCTTTTTTTCACCCCCGTATCTATAGCCAATGTAAATTCTTTCAAACCAATTTACATCTTTCTTCCCCAAACTCATTGTCTACAAGAGCCCTGTCAGCTCCAGGACTACGGACATATTACTTTTCCTCCAGCCCTGCTGCTGGTGGCCCAGACTGCATGTCCCAGGACCTGGTTCTCCTGGCCAATAGAGGGCTCAGTCAGGGAGGTTTAGGATGAGATGAGAATTTAGACTGAAAGTACTCAGCCCCCAATACAAGTAAGGCTAGGAAAACTCTTGACACAGACATGGTCCTCCCTGACTTTCACAAACTATCTTTGTCCTCTTATAGTATCAAATGCTGAGACATAATTTCAGATAGAACAGCCTAGAGTACGGAAATCAACTGAAAAGATCATGATTCTCCAAAATGTGATTTGGCAAGACAAAGCTGAAACAATGGACAGTCCCACAGGCACTATCAACTGTTAGTATCAATGCCATGCACAGGATAGTGTTTGTGAATGGGTAAATAAGGAAGTTAGGATGCAATGAATCAGTTAGGAACACTGAGCTTCAAGTAACAGAAAACCTAACAAGATTTTTAAAGGAACAGAGGTTTACTCTACTCATCTAAAAAGAAGCCTAAGAGATCAGCAGCTACTAACTTTGCTTCCATAGCCCAATGATATGAAGACCTAATCTCCCCACGGCTATTATTTTTTTTTGGTGGTGGTGGTGGTGGTTAGGGGGGCAGGGAGGGAACTTTCCTGTTTTTGGTCACAATAGGGTATATCTACTCTGTGCATCCAATCTGTAGTTAAGTGAAAAAGAAGGGAAGTAATAGTTACTCTCTTTCTCTCTTTTTTTTTTATAAAAAAAGGAAAGGCCTTCCCAGAACTTTTCCCTCCCCCATCTCACTTAAGCACTTGCCTGCTAGAAAATGTTTACAATACCCCCAATTCTGAAAACAACCTGTTCATTCACTTTGAGTTTTGCTTAAATAGATAATCCTTACACTACAAGGCACCTTGTTCCTGAGCCAAATGTGAAGACTCGGAGTCATTAACCACTGCCTTCCAGGGTTCCCACACTCCATGGCACCCAGGCTTTCTGGAGACTTGGGAAGTGGGGGTAAAAATGCCTTTAGGATCCAAAATGGAAACGCAGGAACTTGGGGGCTGAGCACTTTCAGTCTAAATTCTCATCTTATCCTAAACCTCCCTGCGTTGGGGAACCTGTGGGACCTGCGCTCTGTGGAGAACTACTTCCCAAACCTGCTCCCAAGACCCAGCCTCCTGTCGCCTCCGCCCTCTGGTCATTCACTCCGCAGCTCCCTGCCCTCACTGTATCCTGGCTCCTCGCAGGTACGCAGGTACACCAGGGTACATGCAATCTCAAGGCCAAGGTTAATGTCCCTCATTTGCTTTTATCTTTCCTAAGAAGTCCTTGCAAACAGTTCTAATTGTGCTCTGTCAACTGTTTCTTCCCTCTCTCTCTTCACTCCCTCTGAGCCACATTACCCTCACAGGAGTTGGCATGTCTTCTGCGTGCTCTAGAATCTCAATTCTCCCAGACCTTGCAACAGCGTAACCCTTCTTATGCTCGAATTTAATAAAATAAGAACTTGCAGTTAAGGACAGATGACTATAAATCTAACACAATTAGAGATGCCGAAAGAAAAGAGAGAGAGAGAGAGAGAAAGGAAGAAAAAAGGAAGGAAGGAAGGAAGGAAGGAAGGAAGGAAGGAAGGAAGGAAGGAAGGAAGGAAGGAAGGAAGACCATGGTGGGCCAGAGAGAAGAAGAAGAAAGACCAAGGCCCGACTTGTTGCCTGGATGAGATCGTCATGAGGTGTGGCTCTTCTCATAAAGAATATGTTCAAAAACATTTAAAAAGTCCAGTTTGTGCTTCCCCAGCAGTTCCCAATGCAAGCCCTCTTTTATGACAAGGCAATTAGGAATCCTAATGAAAACTGTTAGATAAGAGGGTCAATCAATAGGTGCCCCCACATGTCACCATCAATCACCAGGGCTCCAGGGCGGTAACTTGCTCTTACCAACTGAACATCACCCTCTGTCTTCCAGCAAATGTTTCCGGTTTCAGAAACCAATGTACCTTGTCCACGGCTGCTTTTTTTCCTTCCATGTTGTGATGCCTCTAGTCTCATATGCAGTAGAGAATTCAGTCGCTCCTGCTGGAAAGAAAGGAAGTGTGAGTGGAGCCCCATGTGGTCAGGGCATATCCTACAGCAGAGATAGTCAACCTTTTTATACCTACCGCCCACTTTTGTATCTCTGTTAGTAGTAAAATTTTCTAACCGCCCACCAGTTCCACAGTAATCGTGATTTATAAAGTAGGGAAGTAACTTTACTTTATAAAATTTATAAAGCAGAGTTACAGCAAGTTAAAGCATATAATAATAATTACTTACCAAGTATTTTATGTCAGATTTTCGCTAAGTTTGGCAGAATAAATCTTTATAAAACAACTTACTATAGTTAAATCTATCTTTTTATTTATATTTTGGTTGCTCCGCTACCACCCACCATGAAAGCTGGAGCGCCCACTAGTGGGCAGTAGGGACCAGGTTGACTACCACTGTCCTACAGGCTTGGTCTTTGGGGAGACTGGCTTGGGTAGGCTGGCTGGGATATGTCTTTAGAGGAAGTACTGTCTGTCCCTCAGCACAATCAATAAGTTGTAACCACACATATATTGTGTGATTATCCTTGTGCTACATGTTGCAGTGAATTCCAAAGCAAGGGACCAGGCACTGGAGTAGAAGAGACCTTGGTTGTAATCTGCCCCAACCACTGAGAGAATCATTTAAACATTCTGAGCTTTATTTTCCTCATTACTAAAAGGGGGAACTAACTGGCTTTGCAAGAGGTTTAGGAGAGTTGAGTGAGGTCACATATACATGTCAAGCACATGGTACCCAGAGGCGCTGAGTTAGTGTTATTATTAAGATACACTCCATCTTCTCAAAGAATATCCTACTTAAAAGTCCACATAATTTTCTAAAGGAAGTAAAACTCCTCAACAGAAGAGTAATATTTAACTTGATAAAGCTATACAATGGCATATTATATAGGTATATAATAAAAAAAATAGAGTCTTAACTTGGAAAGATACAGAATATCTTGTTAACTTAAAAAAGCAAGTTGAAAACTGATGGTTGCCAGGTGACGGGACTTGGGGGTGGGGTGGGGGGCTGGGTGAAAAAGAGGAAGGGATTAAGAAGTACAAACTGGCAGTTACAAACTAGTCACAGGGATGCAAAGTACAGCATAGGGAATATAGTCAATAATATTGCAATAATTATGTATGGTACTAGGCGGGCAATCAACACCTGAAACTAATATAATACTGAATGTCAACTGTAACTGCTTAATTTTTATTTTAAAATGGAACACAAAAATGCAAGCTGAAGTCCAAAATATATAGTGTGAAAATGGTTATTTTATTAAAGCATGTTTTCCTCTGGGGTTTGGGATGATTTCAAACACTTCATACGTGTCTGTACTATTGGGTTTGTTTGTTTGTTTTAGCCTGCAGGAGAGAGAGACAAAGAGACAGAGACAGGAAGGAGATGAGAAACATCAACTAACCCATAGTTGCCTCACTTTGGTTGTTCATTGATTGCTTCTTATATGTGCCTTGACCCAGGGGCTCCAGCCCAGCCAGTGATCCCTTGCTCAAGCCAGTGACCTTGCGCTCAACCTAGAGACCACGGGCTCATATTGATGACCCCAACCTTAAGCCCTCAATTCTGCGCTCAAGCTGGTGAGCCGGCCGCGGAGGGTCTATACCAGGGGTCCCCAAACTTTTTACACAGGGGGCCAGTTCACTGTCCCTCAGACAGTTGGAGGGCCGGACTATACAAAAAAAACTATGAACAAATCCCTATGCACACTGCACATATCTTATTTTAAAGTAAAAAAACAAACGGGAACAAATACAATATTTAAAATAAAAAACAAGTAAATTTAAATCCCATTGAATACTGGGAACTCAGTATTTCAATGGGAACTATGGGCCTGCTTTTGGCTAATGAGATGGTCAATGTGGTCCTCTCACTGACCACCAATGAAAGAGGTGCCCCTTCCGGAAGTGCAGCGGAGGCCAGATAAATGGCCTCAGGGGGCCGCATGTGGCCCGCGGGCGTAGTTTGGGGACCCCTGGTCTATACCCTGCGCCACCACGGGTCGGGCTGTACCGTTTTGTTTTAATACTATTTAGTAATTTAGAAACTGTTCTGAGCCATGGGTGGGCCTTTCTGAACAACCTGCCAGATGGTAAAAGTGGAGCAGAGAGGAAGGAGGCGGTCCACAAGATACCTACAGGGCAAGGGCCGGAACCAGCGCTGCCTGCGTCCTACAACAGCGATGTCGCTGCACGAAACGCCCGTGCAGGAAGCGGAGCTGGCTGCGGAGGCGCCTGCGCAAAAGCCAGGAAGGCGCCCTGCCCAGGGAGAAGCCCCGCCCGTGAACACACACCTGCGGGACTTGATTATCATGCTCTCGATGGTGGGCCACGTGGTGGACGTCTAGTGCGCAAGACCTTCCAGCAGGTGCAAATCAAGCCTGATGGTCAGCCACCACCTGGGCGAGTTCTCCATCACCTTATGGGCCAAGAAGCACCGTCATCCGCTGCCCCCACTTCATCCCTCAAGGAGCCAATCAAGCACAGACTTCTCTGGGGAAAAAAAATGTTCTAAGAAAAATAAATAGAACAGGACTGGCTGGATAGCTAGGTAGGTTAGAGTGTCATCCTGGAGCACAGAGGCTGCTGGTTCAATCCCAGATCAGGACACATAAAAAAAAAAAACAGACGGATGTTTCTATCTCTGTCTCTCCCTTCCTCTCTCTCTAAAATCAATAAATAAAATCTTAACAAACTACAAAAAGAAAAACACAAAGAACATATTAAGGGAGGTGCGGAAGAAGGAGGAGCAAGAGATATCACAGCCCCCAGAGTAACAAAAGGACACTATCTTATTAAATGGACAACAAACAGGGCTCAAACCATCTGCTTCAGACGTGAGGGTCTGAGCGCAGTGTGGGTGTGGTAGCCCCAGTCGGGCTCTGTGAAGACGAGATAGGCTGTGCTCCTCCCAATACTGGGTCTCTTAGTAACGACAGATAGCTCCCTGAGACCTCTCTTTGCATTGAAGTGTTGAGCATGCCTTGTTACCTGCACAATGGAGCCTATTTGAATGTCAGTGTCAAGGGACAAAGAAAATACTGGCTTGGTAGACTGTGAGGTGAAAGGTGAACTGCACCTTTTTGTTTTCATTCGTTCATTCGTTCCTTCCTTCATTCACATATTCAGCGTGTATGGATGATTGGCAGAGAGCTGGGTACTTGGAGAACAGTCTGGCCACTCACGAGCCATGCAACCTCCAAGTTATGACACAGGTACATTAGCCAGACCCTGTCCTGTCCATATGGTCATAGTGGGAACGGTGGTGATGGTGATGATTGAAGTGACATGAGAGTGTTCCTATGAGTGACACAAAGCAATAAACAACATTGGGCATCCGGCACATCCTCTAATTATGATATTTAAAGTTTTTTCCCCCTACTGCCATGATGGAAGGAAATAAAAATGAGGCAAAAATAAAAGAGTGCCTTTGATTTATGTCCTAAAATGAGACAGTCACAGAGGCACATATACACAGAGGGTCTAGAGACAATACAGCTGGCATTTTAAATCATGGACTCTGCCAGGCACAGGCATGATCTCATTTAATTTTCAGAGCACCCCTGGAAATCGCTATCATACCTCAGACAGAAAGCAGGAAGGGTACTGACACTCCCAAGGAACTTGCTCAGGGTCCCACTGCATCTAAGTGGCCATCTAAGCAGGATTTAAATGCTCATAACCTGCTTCATCAAAATGTACTAACAAATATAGTATCAAAATATAAGAAGACCAGCAGGCCCTTGACACCCTGGAAGCGGACAAATCTCGGCCTTGGCATTGCTAGGACAGGCCGGGCACTCAGAGCTAGGCTGGGGTATTCTCCTGTTGAATGCAATTTCCCAAAACACTAAAACCAGACATGAGGCTACTCGTACTCTTTTCTAAGCACAGACAAAAAGAAGAACATTCTTCAAATCACAAAAATAGCAGACATTCTCTCATCCTGGATGCTACGAGTGACTACTGCCTCTTTCCCAGTTCAAGTTTGAGGCTTCCTCCGGTCTTCTCGCTACATAGATTGGACTTATTAAGGGACTCAGCCATACAGAGTGGGGGTACTGCAGGGGGGAAGTGGGTGCAAGGGGTCAAAAGATACAAACACCCAGTTATAAAATCACGAAGTTATGGGCATGTCATGTACTGCATGGTGACAGAGGTACCTCTGAACCTCAAATGACAGCCACAAACTCACAGAGCTCCTGCATGACTTCCTGAAGGTCCCCAGTTTCCCAAGGCAGATGGGGACCCTGATTATCATCACCACTGCCAGCCAGTATGGGCACAGGCCACTTGAGAATTTTCTCCTCTCCCATCCCTCCTTCCCTGAGACAATGTAGACAAGATGTCACCTGCGGCGATAAATCTTGTGCAAATTTATATCTTGCGTCTCTGTGCCTAAAAATTATTTTTTAAAAAGATTAAACATGAGTATGGCCACGTGGTGAAAATATGAGACGAAGGACAGGCTGCCATCCTTTTTGCCCACAAAGAGATGACTGAGATCTGGGCTCTGCTTCCCTTCCGGGAGCAGGCCACATCAGTTTCAGAGCGCACTCCTAAATCAGGATGCCAGGCCTGGGAGGGTAGCAATCTGTCCTCCATGGGCAAAGAGACATGCCAACAAAGAAAAGGGAAGAATTTTTAAAAAGAGAGAGAAAGACCAGAAAGAAAATAACTTGGTGAATGTTATTCAAAACTCAAAAAGCTGAAAATTCCTTTTTAGCAAAAAAGAAGCAGGCTACTGTATAATATTCCTTCTCCAACCCAGGCAACACTTGGCCTACTCGTTCACACGGGAACCATCCTCACACTCGCTGGGGTCCTAACTTCTGTAGGCATCTTTGTGTTCTCGTCTGCTGAAGAAGATAAGCTTGTGGGCTGCCAGGCGGCGTTTCAGTGGCAGGCTGGGGGTTTGTCCGTCACCTGGAGCAGAGAGAAGCAAGAAGGTTGACAAGAGGTTTGAAGGTGGCCAGGAGGCAGGTGGGAGGTGATCAAGCTGAACCCAAGACATGAGACACGGGGACAGGAATACAAAAGGAGGGGCTGACATCCAGAGTCCTTTGAAGGGACCATCAGCTGAGCATAATGACTGAGTTAGTCCTCAGAGGAGAGTAAAGGCAGCATTAAGAATGGCAGCCAGGCTCAAGCTGGTTTGGGGGGATCAGCATGGGGGAGGCAGGGGGGCGGGATGCTCCTTTCAGCCAATAGAAAAGCATCACAGAAAGCTGGTTTTAGAACTGGGATTAACTCCCAGTGAATCTGGATTGTCTGCGGACGCCTTGAGGACAGTGCACATGGAGTCCTTAGCCTCAGGTGGTGGGGCTCAGGATCCCAGACAGGACAGGAGGTGAGGTGACAGGTGCTGGGAGCACTGAACCACAGGGTAACATGGAGCATGGTGGGAAAGAAATCTGAGTAGAGTTGGCACCCAGAAATATTCTATTCCTGGCGTTCCCCTAGTGTGCAACCCACACCTCCCTCCTACAAAAGCTTTAGGGCCCACTGCACCAAGGACGGAGTCTAAGCCCTCAAATCCAATTGTTCTTCCCCTCTTCCTCCACCCACTAAGCTGTCCAAGACCAGTTTCAGTGCTGAGTGAGTGCTCTGTGAGGCCACCCTGGACTGCCCGTTCTTTCTTCTTCACTTTCTGCTGCATCAATTGCACCGCTGTTTCATGTTGTGTAGCTTCAAATGGTGTTAATGGACAAAATGGAATTACAGAGGTGAGAGGAGGCTGGATAAGGACAGGGAGAATGTGAATTCTAGATTGAGCTGGTATGATAATAAAGTCCACTGACATTTTTTTTTTTAATTCTGAAGTGAGAAGCAAGGAGGCAGAGAGACAGACTCCTGCATGTGCCAAACCAGAATCCACCTGACAAGTCCACTAGGAGGCGATGCTCTGTCCATCTGGGGTGTTGCTCCATTGCAACCAGAACCATTCTAGAGCCTGAGGTGGAGGCCATGGAGCCATCCTCAGCACCAGGCCAACTTTGCTTTGCTGGAGCCTTGGCTATGGGAGGGGAAGAGAGAGATAGGTGACAGGTGCTAGGAGCACTAAACCACTCTACCACTGAGCCAGCTGGCCAGGGCCTAAAGTCCATTGACATTTACCTCTACTCTCATATGTTTTATGTCCTGGGATTCCTACAACAACCACTGGCTTCCCTCACCAGCCCCATTTGCAGATAAGAAAAAGTATAGCACAAGGAAGTTAAATGATTTGTCCAAAGCCTGTAATGGGTAATGTTAAGTGTTGAACACTTTTATTCACTTATTTATTCATTCATTCAATAAATATTTACTGAGCTACTACTATGTTCTAGGTCCTGTGGCATTATTCCAAACACTGTAGTAGGGGATTGATGAACACAGTGGTAGACTGGACAAAGTATACTCTAGTGGGGAAACAAGAAATAAGCAAGTATGTGTTGAAGGGAATGTAACAGTGTGATAGCGCTAATGAGATACAGTAGGCAGGGTAGGAGGCCCGGAGAGAGGCAGGGTTGTCTTTTAGATGAAATAATCAGAGGTCCTAGACTCTGAGCCCAGGGCTCAGTCCTCTGCTCCATACTGCAGATGCTGAAGGAAGCTGACTGTCATGAAACAGCCTATAAACTTCTCCTTCAGGAGGTGCTGCCCAGGATTTAGAACGTGCACCTCTGAGCACCAGAACCATCCTGAACAAGATCCCCCTCTGCCTGACTGTCCCTGGCTGTGGGTGTCTCTCCTTGAACTTCCACACAGTTGGGCTGCCTGACTTAGCTTGACATGTAGACAATCAACTCCTTAGAGGCAAGAACATCTTGCATGCAGCTTATAGTAAGTATACCTGATTGATAAACTAAAAGTAATCAAAAGAACTGGAAGGCAGCTCCCCTTATTCAATATTCATAAAGATGACATTCAGCTGATCAAAGAAATCCCCAAATCCATGGGCATCTCTGCAAAGAAGCCTAACCTCTCCATCATTCCCTGAATCCCGGGAGCTCCCCTCTTACGCAAACCAGGGCCAAACAGACCCCACTAGAAAACCAGGTGAGACTAGGAGACAGAAAATAAGGCACCTGGGCCAAGTGGTGACATTTCTGCCAAGACGGGCCTGTGACTGCAGGTGGTAGAGAGTGACAGGAGGATGTGGGGGGGGGGGACACAGCAAAACGGAGACAGAGTGAGCCTCAAATTATTAAAACCAATCTGAAGAGTGACTGAGCAATAAATTGACTAGAGTAAGTGACAGAGACAAAATAACTTCAGTGACTGAATTACCTGTTGAATTTCCACAAACATCTCAAATGTGCGTTTCCTTTTAAATTTTTTATTTACAGCACCATCGAACATGTTTCACTGTTAAAGGTACGCGTATATGCATACATTCCTGGGGGCTTTGCATACAACTAGCACTGAGTTATTTAAACTGTAGACCTTAGAGTTTCAGTAATTCCCCCAAATGTGACAATTACATTTTGGCAAAAATCACCAGTGAGAACAGAAGGAAGACTTTAAGCAACAAAACTCCACAAATACTGTAACATAACTTCAGACCTCCAGGAAGGGGGTTGCTCTCCCTTGGAAATTATCGTCCTTGCTGAATTATGCCCATTAGAATGCCAAGCAGGTTCTGAGTCTGTGGCCTGGCTCCGGATCAAGAGGAGACAGTTGATCCTTCTAGCAACATTCAAGAAAGTTCCGTGGAAACAGAAAGGTCCCGAATAAAACACCTGAAAAGAGAAGCTTTAGACAATGACACATCTGCATTATGTAAACGCTCAATTCATAAGAACATTTAGATTACAGTACAGGGCAAGTTCCACTTGAGCAACTAATTTCCTGAATCAATAACTTCTTTCTTCATTCCTGGGCTACCCATGTGCAAATACACTCAGAAGCACAAATAGGTGACAATTTATCGGGTACATGACAGCTATGGGATAGGCAATCATTCAGCAGTCATTACACAATCTAAGTTCAAAACACAAAATCAGGTCATGTTTCCTTATGTTTTTCCAAACCAGTCCTTTTTTTGCAGCCTTCGATTGCAAAAGTGTGGAGACACGTATTAAAGCAGGATAATTTCAAAGCAGGAAATGCATTTTGTTCCATTAGGGGAAAAATGGATAATGATTTGGCAAAGGTTAAGGTAGCTATAAACGATAAAGACTTTCCATTAACATCTGAACTTGATATTGGAACTTGTCACCAGCACTAACATGAGCTGCTTGTCAGGGACCAATAACAAGAAACATCACTGAGATTAAAACTGGTGGAGAACTAGGCACCTTAACCCCAAGAATCAATTGGTCTGATATAGTCCAGTCCCACTTTGAATTTTTTATTTATTCATTTAGAGAGGAGAGAGAGAGTGAGAGAGAGAGAGAGAGAGAGGAGGAGCAGGAAGCATCAACTCCCATATGTGCCTTGACCGGACAAGTGCAGGGTTTTGAACCGGCGACCTCAGTGTTCCCAGGTCGATACTTAATCCACTGCGGCACCAGAGATCAGGCAGTCCAGTCCCACTTTGTAATGGGTTCATCACATTAAGACTATTCATGAGTTGAACAAATCATCATAGACTAGTGAGAGCAAATGCATTTTTCTTCATTTCACTCTGTGTTATAATGACTGATCTATATATAATCAAATATGTAAGGGCTTTTCTTTTAACCAATTATATTTTTCTTTAAATATCTAAAGTTCTTATGTAGAGGTGACATGATTATAATTTTTATAAATAGTTAGATCTCATGTTTAAAAATCTTTTTGAAAAGAGTGAATCCTGCAAAAGTGATTACAAGTAAAAGGATTATTGGCAAAAATAAAGAGGGCAGGGTTTTTGTCAACAATGTCCCTCAAGTCCCCTTAGGTTAAGTCAGTGGTTATATTCCACCCCCCCCCCCAAGGGACATGTTGCAATGTCTAGAGACAGTTTTGGTTGTCACAATTTGGGGGGCTGCTACTGGCATCTCGTATGTAGAGGCCAAGGGTGCTGCTAAAATCCTACCATTCACAAGATAGCCCCCCACAACAAGGGACCACCCAGTTTAGTAATAAGTAGATGGGGAAAGCTCTTAGCAGCTCAGCAAGCAACTACTTTCTGATCATCCAAACTCTACTCAGTCAATTCTTTGACGTTCAAAGCATTCATCCCGACTGAAGTTCCTGATTTACCCCCACAAGGGTTAGGTTAGCTGGTGGCAAAAAAAAAAAAAGTAATTAAATATGGAGAATAGTTTTAATTCCTCTTCAAATAATCATTCCCTATTTTATCAAAACATGAGCAGGCTAATAAATTTTTCCTATCAACAATAGAGCCTAGTAGTCCTATGCATATCCATAATGGCCAATTACCATGAAAATAAATTAACCTTTATTTTCAAAAACAAAATGAAAGTTAGAAAAGAAAAGCGGGTATAGTACTTCCTGCAGTTATGTTGAAATACTGTGGGAAGGACTCTTTCTGGAGAACTCACAGGACAGAAGAGCAATGCTAAGTGTTACCCCTGTGCCCTCCAAGGTAGCCTGCATGATGACAGGTCTGTGACCCACCACACACACAAGGCCCTAGTCATTTTAAAAATTATTTTCAGTTCTAAAAATAAAAGAGAGAGAGAAGAGAGAGAATTTTCTGGAATTAACCTAAGCACACGGGAACACTAAACTGGGTGACGGGTTTTTTTTTTATTTCTATCTCATAGAAAAACAGTGTTGTTTTAGATCCACTGTTTATCAGTGGCTACCACCACTAAGCAGGGCTGCTTCCAAGGGAGAGAGAACACCTTCAAGTTTCCAGGGAAGAATTAAAGTACAGGATAACCGAAGGGCTAAGGAAACCCAAGTAAAATACCCCACGGCAGGCATCACGGGGCCTGAGATGGTAAGTAAAGCCCCAACCCTATACAACAACATTGCACGTGCTCAGCCTCTGTGGACATTAGTAAACTCATGCACATCAAATGTCTTAAAATGGCATTACTTCCCACTGGCTCTACTCCATAATGTGGTGTGTACCTAAGTGCTCAACAAGGTACTTTTCTGAGGTTAGACTGAGTTATATTGGCATTCAGTGCCTTCTCCTTTCAAGAAAAAATATACTTTAGGGAATCATTAAAGGGCATTCTTTGGATGCAAACAAATAGGCATTCCTACATAGCCAGCTGCACAAAAAAGATCAAAGTAGCATTTTTTCCCTTTTCAAAAAAGCAGAAATGAAACTAGACCTTCAAATTTGGAAGTCAGAGACAAATTTCTTCTTTGGCTTCAGATATCATTTTAGGCAGCATTTATCGGGAGAACTGGGTCCACACGTCACCATGGTGAGCTTCATAGAGAATCCCGTTTTACATGAGCACATGCCACACTTTTAATATTAAAAATAAAACGCTGTTGTAAATTTCCCCATTTTAGCGATAAAGCATATATATAGCCGAGTCCAATACACTCCTAGGGATAAAACATATCTAGTTATTTTTCTATTTGCCTAATTCATGGCCACTTTAAGCTCAAGTGATAGATTTTCAAGGAAATAAGAGAAATCTTATTCCACTGAGGACAACTGTTAAGCCTTAGAATTTAAGACTAAGACATATTTTTTTTTAATGGCGTTGGTTCTGACAAATCCTGTGCCAGACTTGATGCTTAGGGCCCCAGAGGGGATTCTTTTTTGGTCCACTTGCAACCCATCAAAGAAGATTATAGTTCTCTTGTGAGGTACCTCCCATTTTCTCATGCCTATGATGAGACTGTTCTGGTTACAACATTGTTGCCTGAACTATTAAATACACAACAGATGCTTCCCCAATACTAAGATAGGCCAGTTACGGTTATGGATCCAAATTAGATTCTAATGAATGTATTTGAACTTGGTAACATTGGTCAGAGACATAAGAGCATCAACTCCTCAAAACAGATTAAAGCCAGTGATGAATTTCTTTTTTGTTTCTCCCTTGGGCATACACTTTCCCATCAGGTTACTAGTTGGCAACTGTCATAAGTACTTTTAAAATATGCATCATTAAAGGAAAATCAATCTAGCTTAGTTTGGGGACAGTTATGGGTATTCAATGTCATATATTCTTCTATCCCAGAAATGTTCATTTTTCTCCTGGTAAATGCTACATAGATTAATGTGATCATTTAAAACAGACTCAAAGGAAATTGGGCGGATGAGGAAGTCATTATGAAGCCATAAAGGAAAATAGTACCAAAGGACTGACTCTAAAGACAGTACTTGTGTTGTACTTAAGTAGGACTGTCCCTATACTTCTGAGTGAAAAAGAAAAAATAGTTCATGTATTTAAACATTCGAAACACCCAGTGCACAGTAGCAAGTCAACATTCATTTTCTTTCCACTTCACAGAACGACACGGTCAAAAAGCATTTTCTTCCTGCCCTCTTCCTGCACTTACCCCCCCCAGAACACCTCTACTTCCTCTAATGTTCTGAAATTATTCTCTATCTCAATGTGTCCATTTGATATTTAATCAAAAAGGAGTCAAGGAAAAAAATTGGTGCAGTGAAAAAAACTTTTCCTCTTTTATATCTTCCAGTGGAAGGGGTTGGGGTGGGGAGAAATATTCTGTGATGCACTTGGCAATGAGCTCACCTGAGAGTCAGCTAGAAGTCCTAATCAGTGTAAAACAAAAACTACTTTGAGTCCCATGTCCATAGTCACTGAGTCCCAGCCTTCAAGGTCCCTGATATATATATATATATACACACACACATACACACATACACACACACACACACACACACACACACACACACGAGTCCAATTTGCTTCAGAAAATAAATGAGCAAACTGAAAGTGTTGAAGAGCAGCATGAGACGTCCAGGATCTTATAAAGGGTTGTCATATCAGTCACATAAAAATTAACAGACACAGTCAGTTAACCTCCCAAAGAGCTGACCCCTTACTGACCACAGAGAGTGTGCTGCGTGAGTTTGATCAGTGCCTACAACCCACAAAGCTCTTTTCCACAAGCCAAGCCGGTGGTTCCAGAGGGCCTCCTCTAGCCAGTCTGCTGATGTGGGTACCAGATTAAAAATGTGTGCTGTTGACATAACATTGGTCCTCCTGAGTTTTGGAAAAAGCTTGTCTGTGGCCACTCGCACAGCCATCCAAAGAGACTTCAATAGCCACGTCTGTGATTTCTCGTCTGTCAAGCCCTTCGCTTTGGTATATATCTAGAGGGGGAGAGCCGTTGTGCTCAGCACAGCCATTGACGTGGGCCAGGGGCAGTGCCCGGGGGGGACAGCACAGATGCTTGGCACAGCCCTTGGAGATGCAAGGTGAGCTGCAGAGTGACAGTGTGTCCTTCTGCTCGGGGGCCTCCTGCAAGTCCACGCTCTCAAACTGGATGGTCACATTGTGGATTCCCGCCTTGTGGAAGATCTCCCGAATTTTCATACTGGCGTCCTGATATCCCTTGTCCTTCTGATACTTGATGTGCAGGGTGGCAATGATCTTTCCACTGATCAGTTCCCAAACATGCACTTCATGGACACTGCTGATGCCCGGCACGGTGGAGAGCTTACTCACTAGAAGAGGGAAGAGCAAACGACAGCCCAGGTGAGAGCTTGAAGTGAAGGTCCCTTTAAGCATTGTCACCAAAATCATGTATTTACAAAGAATAATGGGAAGAAAGATAGCCTTGCCTGTACAAGCACATTTCCCCACCATCTTCTTTCTCCTCTCTGAAGTCCTCTATCAAACAGTGTCTACCCATAAAATGCAATTCAGGAAAATAAGTTTACAACAGCAAGTGCCCAGGGTTGCTGAGTTTACATAGGACTGGGCACTCCAATGGGCAGCCAGTGGGGCTATAGAGTAGGATGCTTTCACTAAAGGGGGTAACTAGGGGTATGGACCTAAAATCTTTACCAGCAATTCTAACACTAGCAATTGAACCTAAAAGGGAATCACCAAGTATTTATGTACAAGAATGGTTTGTTGCTGTTTGTAAAAATGGAAAAAAAATAGGAATATGAGGAAATAGGTGAATCAATTCTATAACAGAATATGATACAGGCATGAAAAATGAAGTTGTGTATTTAAGGATACGACAAAAAAGTAAATAGCTAAACTATACATAAGGCATAATCTTTTTTCCTTTTCTTTTTAAAGAAGAACATTAGTGAATATACACCAAATATATTTTTAAGGCAGATAAAGGCTTGTTTTATTGAATGATTGATACAAAAATATTATGAGTGGTCATTTCCAGGTGGTCAAGTTACGAGAGATTTCTCTTTTTCTTATTTAGGTTCTTCTGTTTTTTTGTGTGTGTTTTTTTCCATACTGTCTTAAATCAGCAGAGAGAGAGACAGTATTGACCAGTGATTATGGGCAAAGAGCCGGCAGCTGACTAGAGACTAGGTCCCAGGTAGTCATTTACCACCTGCATGACCTTGGTCAATTTACCTAGCCCCTCTGTGCCTCAATTTCCTTGTCCACAAAGGAGGAATGATAAAAATAGTACGTCACAGGATTATTTTAAGGATTGAAATGAATTCATTTAAGGAAAGCATTTAGAATACTTAGCATATAATAAGCGTCATAAAAGTTGCTGTTGTGATTACTATTTTTTTAAATATCTGTGTTTAAGTATAGATAGATAGATGGGTAGATAGATAGATAGATAGACAGATGGACAGATAGATAGATATCTGCTCCTCTATATCTCCTCCCACTCTGCCCACAGTACAAAGAGTAGGTACAGGAAATGGAGGCTGATTATTTCAACTCTGTCCATGGAAGCAGCCAGAGATGTCCACGCATAACTGCCTCCCAGAGACACGGATCTAACCAATGCTGCCAAAGAAGAGGCCAAAAGAAAAAAAACAAACAAATAAAAAGAACATCCAGGAGATGTTCCCAAAAACTGCATGAAAACGTTTTTCTGCAGAAACAGACTCTCCACTTAGAAGCATGGGGAATAAAGGTGCACATTCAGTTCCTCACTCAATCAGGACCATTCCCACTCAGGAGTTCCACAAAGTTGGTAAGTTTTTTACCCTCAGGTGCACATCACTCAAGTGAGAGTCTGACTTTCTGTTTGAGCCAAGCAAAAAATAAATAAATAAGTAAATCAGATTTCATTAAGGAATGAGGTCGTGAAGGAGCTGAATATTAAACACCGCCCTTTTACAGGGCTTTGAGAGCCTGGTGACTCAGTGGCTGGCAAAAACCAATGAACTACAAGCAAAATCTAAAATACAAGAGACTGATGTATTCAGAGGGAGGAGAATAAGAACCAAGTTCTTGGCAGAGTGGTCTTATTTGAGTGAAAACATATCCTTGCCATGAAGGTAGAGAGCCCAGGAACAGACATTGTCTGGCACTACATTCTTAAAACTGTGAGGTTGAGTCACAGAACCATGGGTCACAGAAGGACCTTTGGTTCTTGGAGCTGTGACTCACCCTACGAAGCTACAAAACACACAACGGTGTCCCCATTGCCTGCCAATGTGAAGTATTTCAGGACTCACAGAGCAAACACTGCCCTGAATGAGGGTTGGCCCTTTGGCCTGAGCAGCAGGAAGTGAACCGTGGTCCTAGATCAGACTCGTCTGACTTACTCAGCTCTTCCATGTTGACCTCCTTGGGGACCATCTGCAATAGAATGACAGCAGTCTCCTTGATGAGAGGGAAGGCAGACGACAGGATGATGATGACCATGATGACGGTCAGGCTGGGGTCAATGTAGCACTGCCAGTTACACTGGTCCTCTGGTTCCAGGGGCAGCACATAGAATATGATGGCTGTGATCACCACCACCACTGAGCCCAAGGCATCTCCCATCACGTGCAAAAGGACGCCTGCCAAGAAGAAAGCAAGACCGCTAATGCACAGATCCCAACGTGAGGCCACATGGCACTTGGTGACTCGGGGTCCCAACTCTGTAAAGACCTGTTGCTATTCATCTTCTTTTGGGTTTGAACAATGGGACGAATTCAAATCTTTAAAAAATAGCAACCATTTTGCAGAAAACAGAACTCCAGGCCACCAACCCAGGCCCCTGAGAACTGGGAAGAGGACTGGCTTGGAACAATTCTGAGCTGCGGACACCTGTGGGAAGAGGGACTAAGTCAGCTCATGTGTCACATCGCTGCCACCCACCACCCATCAGAGGATCCCAAGCCGGTAAACAGAGGCTGTGCAAATGATGTCTTTTCTTTCAGACTAGACTTTCAGTTGTCTTAAAACATTTTTAAAAGGAGAAGCAATTAAGATACAGCCTTTATTCTTTGTCTTCCCTTTACCTGATTCCATTAAGTACATGGGAAATGGGGTGCTAAATTTAAAGTCCTTATGAGCTATGGACTGCGCGCAAGTCACCCTCTCTGAGCAACAAGGCCCGCGTCTGTGAAGTGGGGATGATCACAACATCCGCCTTGGAGCTCTGAGGTTCGATCTGAAAGTCTGAGAACCACCTCTAAATGCCCACTGAGAAGTCAGGGTGCAGAACTGATGGGGATTGTTGTTCGTTGAGTGGGTCCTCAGGTAACTCCCACAACCACACAGTAATGTATTATCTCCAATTCACAGATTAGAAAACTGAAGTCCAGAGAGGTTAAGTGACATGCCCAAGGTCACTTAGCTACTAAAAGGCAGAGACAGACAAATCAGCTCTGCCTAAGAACTTCTCCCCATGTGTCCCTTACGTGGTGGGGGACGGGGAAGATGGTGCAGGGGTAAGGGGGAGGTGAGGCAGTGAAGAGGTACAGGGGAGGGCAGAAATATCGACAAAGGAGTGCTGGCACCAGAACACAAGCCCTGGAAGGTCAGCAGTGTTGGGACCTTATGTTGGAGACAGGAAAGGTTTCTAAGCAGGCTCTGTGGTCACACCTGTGATTCAGAAAGATAACTCGGACAGCATTATCTGAGAGACAAAGAGCTCGGCGTGGTAGACAACTCAATCGCCTGATTAGTCAGAATGCTCACAAGGTAGTTTCTAAAGACAGAACACCCTACACGCTTGACCCTTACTTGCTGTCTCTAGATAAAAACAAAACTCAAAAACAAAAACAAACAAACAAACAAACAAAAACTGGCACATATCAGGAATTGGCAACTGGATATCAGTGGAAATTTGATGCGTGCCCCAGCACTTGCAAAAGCCATCTGCACTGTTGAATTCAATGTATAACTGGAAACCCAGTTCATTAGCTCTGGGCATTGACAAGTTGTTAGGGAAGGAGAGATCTTTCTTATTGGAAAGAAAAACAAGAATCAGAATGAAACATCTCGTCCAAGGTGATTTTCTTTCCAGTGGTGTCAGGATCGATCTTCACCTATTTATAATTACAGTGAAATGCAAGGGGCTCTGTTGTCTTTCTGACATTCTGTTGCAAAACATGAGCACTGAGCTCACCCTTACTGAAGCTGCTCAGATTTGAGCCAAGCAATTCCACTCCCTACCTGAATGACAACAGGATCTACCTGGTAAGATTGCAGTGCATACAGACTCATTCATAAATGGGGCCTGGATCCGAGGAAGTTCTCCATAAATATCTAAGCTAGTTTTCCTCCCAGGAGCCTGGGCCCTTTACATGCATTCTCTCACATCACCCCAGGGAGGAGAGGTATTATTATCCCCATTTTAAAGATGAGGCAATCAGAGGCTTAGAGAGGAGGTCCCATAACATGTCCAAAGTTACACAGTCTTGAGTGGCAGAGCCAGGACCAAACTCAGGCAGTTGGAGCCCAAAACCCAGTCTTCTAGCCACTGTATTCGTCACTTTTGTGGACTCCAGGGCTCAGTCAGGTACAGCCAGGCACTTTACCCCTGACATTTTTTTCTACCCAGGAGCACCAACGTTTTGGACTGGAAATTAGTAAGATGACACAAGTTTCCCTTTCATTATGCTTCCCCAAAACTAGGTCATGCTATCTATTAGTGCCTGCTCTCAATTCTTCTTTTCTTCTTTCCACTTACATGTTCTCTTTCTCTGTAACATAAGATAAGAATGCCTAATTTAAAAAAAAAACAATGAATGACTAATGAACAGAAAATGCTTTTAAAGTTAAAGTGATATGGTGACCTCAATCTGAAAAACCTACAGTTTATGTTTTTTAAACTAAACCTATAAAAAGAAAGATAAATGAAAGGATAGTGATTTTTTTATTACAGATTCTCTTTTCAAAAAGATTCACCACCAAGCTCTTTAGAAATTCCTCTGTTCTTATAAAGTATATGACTGTCTAACCACTACACTGTATACCTGAAACTAATACAAAATAATATTGAATGTTAACTGTACTCGAAAAATAAAAAATTTTAAATTAAAGAATAATAGAAAACAATGGGTGAGGGACCAAAGATCTTAGAGAAAACTTTCACAACTCCTGAGAAAAGCAGATCAGCCCATGTCACAGAATAAAGACAATGTCACCGAGTCATATATAATTTCAAACCCCAAAACTACTCAATAAGCTTATGCTTTCATCATCATTGGCTGTTTCTGTGGGATCAAGACTACATAGCTTCATGGTATTAATTTGTTATTCAGAAATGTCTATATAGTTCTACTCTCAGAACTTTCCCTTAGTTAATTTCATAACTCCCATACTTAATAAAATAAAAGCTAAACAATTAAATATTAAAATAAGAAATTCTTCTTTTGGGATTAAATTTCTAAAATTAATTCATTTAGAGTTTTTAAGAACTTGTGCATTGTTGTTATTTTCTAATTTTCCCTATAGATTCATCCCAGGTATCACTTCGTAAAACAGATGTGGGGATCTCAAAAATAAAGATGTTGCTTGGATTATTAGTTTTTCTTCATATTATTTCTATCTAAGCCCACTACAGTATTCCCCAAACCATTTGAAAGTAAAGGATAGCATACTCTTCATTGAAATTCTCAAAATAAATAAGGTTGGGGATTGACCCAAAACAAAGCAAAATCTGTGCCTGAAATGTTGGATAGGTGAGATGTTGGGTACAATGTTGGTGCCCAGTGAGAAATGCACCTCTGAACTCCCTGGGCTGGCCTTTGCCCAGGGCTGTGACCTTGAGCACTTGGTAGGAGGAATGCTAGGGATGTGTCTTCCACGTGCCTCTCCAGACCTCCACTTTGGATCTGTAAGTGATGACTCAAGTGAGCCAACAGACCCATCACGGAAGCAGATTTTTGGCAGCAATAACTGCAGTGATGAGGGTCATTCATCAATGCCACCTTGGATATCTGCCCACCTACTCACTTCCCACTCTTTACCAAAATGATATTTAATTAAAATAGGCTGCATTTTTTGTTAGCAATAGCCATGGGTGGGCAAAATCAACTGCAGTGAGAACATGCCCCTGATCTGTGAAGCTCTCGAGCAGGCAGCATTAGCAAGGTTCTAAATGGAGCAAAGGTCAATCATTAGCAGTGAGTGTCTCCCTCGGAATTAACGTGACAATGTAACAAGAGACCGGGTCATAGTCTCCCTGTTACCTGCCTACTTTCTAACACATCTGATTCAAAGGCAAACAGAAAGCGAAGAGTACAGCACCATGCAATATGTATCACTGAGAAGGACTTTCGTCCACCCCCGGGGAATCCTACCTCTGATATTCAGGGCTTCCGACTTCTTCTCCTTTCTCATCATCTCTTCTGGTTCATTTTGGGTGTTCAGGGAACCACCTGCATTCAAAGAAGAAACCTTGTGTTGTGTATAAGTTCTACAAACAAAAAGAACCAACAGACTCAAAAAAAAAAGGTTTGTTATTTGAAATTCCTCCTAGCTTATCAGCACCTCCCAACACACCTGTAAACACACACACACACACACACACACACACACACACACACACAGCCAGGAACAGTCCATGCTGGCCTTGACATAGCCTTATGATCCACCTTTGGACTTCATTCACACCTCTGTACAATTATAACAAAAAGAGGCAAGTATGGGACCCCATCTACACCCTCCAAACCCAAAACTCCCAAGAGAACAGGAGGGTGGCAAAGGGAGAGGAAGAAAAAAAGTGCAGAATGCATCTGAGGAAGGGGGAGGAGCAGAGAGTGCTATCTATCTGTTGCCCAATAATAACTGATTTCCAAGGAAATCAATATATTCCTGTACAGAAAGAATAGGGGAAAGGTATACAGTACACGCCAGGAGAAAAAAGAAATCGTGGAGAATATGTTGAGTTAGCAGAAGAGGACTAAAATGGGACTGCAGAGGAAATGATTTTTTTTTTTAATAGAGAGGAAGGAAAAGAGGGCGTGGGAAGAGGAGGAGGGCACCGCGCAAGGGAGGAAGAGGGAAGGGCAAAGTGACCCAGAGGATGCAACCGAAAGGCACCTGCTATATTAGCAAACACGGTCGCCCCCTTCTCCGAGGTCTTTCCCAGCGAGGCCACGTGCAGGGTCACAGCAGTGTCCTGGCCGGGGCCTGCGAGGGTGCCACCCTGCAGTCCCCCAAAAGCGCTGCCCGGGCTGCCCTCAGCCACCTGCTGCGGGTGGCGGCTGCTGCGACGACTGCGGCGGCGGGGACAGCAGGTGATCCAGGTGGCGCAGTCCTGGAAGACGAGCAGCCCCACCACGTTGACCGCCAGCCCCAGGGTGCCGACGATGAGCACCAGCTCGGGGTCGTCGATGCGCTCCGGCCGGGCCAGGCGCAGCACGGCCTCCACGAAGATCGTGAAGCAGAGCGCAGTGAGGAAGACGGCGTTGCTGAGCGCGCCCACCACCTCCGCGCGCCCGTAGCCGTAGGTGGCGCGGAAGCCACCGGGGGTGCGGCGTGCAATGTAGCCGGTGCTCAGCCCCACGCACAGCGAAATCAGGTCCGACAGCATGTTGAACGAGTCGGAGAGTAGCGCGATCGAGTTGCCCAGGTAGCCCGACACCAGCTCGGCCACGAAGAAGACAACTGTGAGCACGAGCATGAAGAGAAGGCGACACGTCTTGCCAGAGTAGCGACCCATGTTCCTGCAGCGCGTGCGGCAGCGCCCGGCCCAGCCTCCGCGACAGGTGGCGCCCCCTACTCCGCCGAGCCCGGAACCGCCTCCCGGCCTCCCGCCGCCCTGCGCTGGGCTCTTTATAACGCGGAGGCAGACCGTACAGTCCCCGCAGGGCCAGAGTCTAAGGGAGTGGGCTGGGCGGCAGCCGTATCTACAGAGACCTTACACCGCCTCCCATGGTATCCTCTTCCCCTCCCTTGCCTCCCTGTCCTCTCTTGGCAGGCAGCCACGAGCCAATGCCTGTCCCTCTAGGACAGAACTGGGCAAAGCAAGGTGTCGCTGAAAAGAGGGGGCGTGTCTGGGTGTCACTTCTCACAGGCCGCCCCCACCCTCAAGCCGAGGTGGGATCCACCCAACGACTCACTCCCTCTCTCCCTCTCTCGCTTCTACAGTCCCTTCCATCATCGAAGCCCTGTTGACCCTTAGTGATAAGGGCCTTGCCTGTTGTGGGTGTGATTGCTGTGGTGGACATGGACACCCTCGCCTACGTGCCCAGATGCTGCTTGCATTACACACTCCTTATTACCATTACCCGTAAGGCCTGGCCAGCCGTGCTCTTCAGTGCGCTGCCTGCTTTGAGCTTTGTGAAGTTTGAGCTGGCCCCTCACTCAGTGCTCCAACTCCATGACCAACCGTGGTATAACTATTTTATCCTCTCTGCTCACTCCCAGCCTTCATACAGGGCACATTATCATTTTGGTCACCCCCTCTTGGCACAGTGTCATCTCTGAACCCCTCACTCCCCCTTTATTCCCAGGGACTCCTTTCCCTGGTGAACTACAGACAGCACGGAGAATCTCAATCACTCTGTTGTAAGCATGGTACTGCTACCCAGCACTCAGAAATGAAATTCTTTGTGGGAGGCACAAGTTCCTTGGCCACCAAAGAAGCCAGGGTAAGTCTGTTCTACTTGTATCATTCTCCACCTGGAGAGAATATTTTGCTCCTTCTACCTTATGTGTCCCTCACAGCATGACCTGATACTCAGGTCGATTGACTGACCTCCATGAAGGTTTATTCCAAATAAACCTTCGTGTTGACAAAAGGAGCTGTTCCAAGTCAAAGTTATCCAAAAGCAAACCATCTGCAGGACAGCAAGAGAGGCCCAAGAAGGGGACCTTTGGAGATGGGTATTTGCTCTTGGTCAGTTTAGGGAGTGGGGTTGGGGAACCCTTGCAGATTTCTTTATTGGTTTGGTTTTGTATAAACTTGTCTCATTCCAAAGAGGATTTGAAGGCAAAGTCTGGTGACTTGTATTCTCTCTCCACTCTCCCCAAGCCCTGAACTTTAACCATTTCTGCAAAAACACATTGCTTTCTGCTTTGGAAATGGCCAAAAATGTCTCACTCGAAAAAAGCGCAGAATTCATTAGCAGAACATTCTGATTCTAGTCCCATTCACTACCTTAGCCTGAGAAAGCACAGTCTTGTCTTTTAACACTCTCTGTACCAAACCATCCTTGATCTGAGGGCTCCACCTTCTACCAGACAAGCCTCCATACTCAGGAAGCCTATAAGCAACCCCTTCTCCCCACCTCGGGGAAAATATCCCAATGCAGAGAACTTGAGGAAACTGATCATTTAGAGCATCTCTAAAAATCAGTGTTAAAATGATCAGTGATTTAGAAGAAGTAAGGAGATGAAAGTTTTGAAGATGTGTGGACTGGTATGAGATAACCGTAAGTGTTTGAGCCCATTTTCACTGCTATGGAAAAGGAGTAAATAGCTTGGTCCAGGGGTTACAGTAGTGAACCAGACAGACAAATATCTCTGCCCTCCTGGCTCCTACATTCTAGACAGACATTAAGCAAACAAAGGTATTGTGAACCCTGAGAAGAAGACACCTACTAAGAAGGGCTCTTGGCGGTGAAGTGGGCTCAAATTAAATAAATAAATGAAACAAAAAATAAAAAATAAAGCACCAACAGCCATTTCCACTCAGGTACACAAGGACCTTTTTTGTAAACTGCACTCCAGGAAGAAGCCTACACTGAATGCCCTGTCTGCACTGTGTTTCGGCATCTGAGCGGGCCTTTATAAAGGAGGGGGGTTTTTTGTTTTTGTTTTTTTTTCTGAAGCTGGAAACGGGGAGGCAGTCAGACTCCCCCACCGGGATCCACCCGGCACGCCCACCAGGGGGCGTCGCTCTGTCGCGACCAGAGCCACTCTAGCGCCTGGGGCAGAGGCCAAGGAGCCATCCCCAGTGCCTGGGCCATCTTTGCTCCAATGGAGCCTCGGCTGCGGGAGGGGAAGAGAGAGACAGAGAGGAAGGAGAGGGGGAGGGGTGGAGAAACAGATGGACGCCTCTCCTGTGTGCCCTGGCCAAGAATCGGACCCTGGACTTCCGCACGCCAGGCCAACGCTCTACCACTGAGCCAACTGGCCAGGGCCAAGGAGTTCTTAAAATCCTATTTCAACCAATAGGACTAAGGCTTTCCCCATCCAATCAGGTTCTACAGCTTTGAACAATCAGAGCAATCTAATCTGACCAATCAGGACAGTACCTTTTGGGCCAATCAAATTGCCAGGATTTGGAGTCCTCATTTGCATAAGGATGGGCCAATCAGAGAATCAGGAGCAAGGACTTCTGTCCACATAAGCCAGCTTGCTTCTAGCTCTGGGTGCTCACTTTTCTTTTCCATGAAGACGGGAGATTGCATCTCCCCATTTGAGCTGAAACATGGAAAATGTCTTCTCAGAGCAGAGGGGAGCAGACCAGTGCAGGCCAGAACAGACTAGGATAGAACAGAGTAGACCAGTGCAGCTCAAAGCAGTGCTTTTTTCACAGTCGTGCTGCTTCACAACTGAGCTACTTTGCACTGAATAAAGTTTACTTCTTTACTGTAAAAAATAAATGAGTGAGCCCTGGCTCGTTGGCTCAGTGGTAGAGCGTCGGCCTGGCGTGCAGAAGTCCCGGGTTCGATTCCCGGCCAGGGCACACAGGAGAAGCGCCCATCTGTTTCTCCACCCCTCCCCCTCTCCTTCCTCTCTGTCTCTCTCTTCCCCTCCCGCAGCCAAGGCTCCATTGGAGCAAAGATGGCCCGGACACTGGGGATGGCTCCTTGGCCTCTGCCCCAGGCACTAGAGTGGCTCTGGTCCCAACAGAGCGACCCCCGGAGGGGCAGAGCATCGCCCCCTGGTGGGCAGAGCGTCGCCCCCTGGTGGGTGTGCCGGGTGGATCCCGGTCGGGCGCATGCGGGAGTCTTGACTGTCTCTCCCCGTTTCCAGCTTCAGAAAAATACAAATAAATAAATAAGTAAATAAATAAAATAAATGAGTGAATAAATAGAGTAAATATCATAATAGTAAGGATTAAATGGGTCAATAGGTATACAGTGATTATAATAGTACCTGGCACATAGGAGGCACTTAATAAACATTAGCTGCTTATTAAAAAAAAAAGAAAGAAAAGAAAGAAAAAAGCTGACGGGAAGAACATGAAGGTGCAGGGTGAGGAGAAAGACAAGGCCGGAGGAGGGAAGGGAGGGGTCAGAGATTCCTGTATTATCATTAGTGTGTTAGTATTAGTATTATCACAGCGTAGGTGTAACAATCACCATGGACTCACAGGCGATACACTCTAACACACAGAAAGGTAAGCCAGGCACTGCTCCCTTCCCTGTTTCTTACACTGTCTTCAAACTAAGAAACCTCGGACACATGCAACATGACATCCAGGAAAGCCATCAAACGAGAGAGAAACGCCTTTGGGGAACCACTCCTACGATATTCCCCGCTGACTGCACTCCTTGGTCATTCACAGCCAGAAGAAAATCCTGAGGTCAGCAGAAATGTATTTCAGCAGATAACAAGAATTATGTCATCACCCCAGGAGGTCAGTTGAGGGAAATAGAAGACAGTGGCTGGGGAACACAGGAGGGAGCTATCTGCGGTGCCTGCCCAGGGCCTCCCTCCTGACTTTAAGAAAGGCCAAAGGTGTCAACAAAATGCACTTAAGAAGAATGTTTTGAGGTCCATCCATGATTTCCTGAAAGGTAAGATTTCCTTCTTTTTGACGGCCAAGTCGTATTCCATTGTGTAAATGTACCACAACTTTTTTACCCACTCATCTACTGATGGGCACTTGGGCTGCTTCCAAGTCCTGGCTATTGTAAACAATGCTGCAGTGAACATGGGAGTGCACATAATCTTTTGAGTCAGTCCTTTGCATATATTTCCAGAAGTAGAATCACTGGGTCATAATACGAAGTGAAATAAGCCAGTCAGAGAAAAACACACACCATATGTTTTCACTTATATGTGGAATCTAATGAACAAAATAAAGGAACAAACAAAATATCCTCACAGACACAGACAACAGTGTTTTGATTATCAGAAGGAAGGAGACTAGGGACAAGTAGTAGAGGGTAAAGGGGGGACAGATGATGGAAGGAGACTTGACTTGAGGGGATGAACACACAATACATATATAGATGATTTGTTATAGAATTGTACCCCTGAAATCTATATAACTTTAGTAACCAATGTCACCCCAATAAAGTCAATAAAAATACATTTAAAAAAATGTTTCAACTAACTCTATTTTATATATAAAATATAAAATTATATATATATTTACATATATATTTTATAGAACTATATATAAATATGTATATATACATATACACTTATATATATAAATGCATATATTTATATATATTTATATAAGTATATGTCCTTGTATATATAAATATATATAGATATATACACAACTTCTATCAAATATTCCTATGTGTAGAACTGTGGTGGATTTATATAATTTGTATCTTTGTAACACAAAGGTTCTTTTTGTGCCCGAAAGGAAGCATTTTGTCCCTTGAATTTCATTAGAATATGTTAATTTTAAGAGACTCTTTACTTGAGGTCATTACTCTTTTTCATGACAGAGGCATGGGACATGAAAAGGAAAAGCGAAGTGGTGGTCAAGCCACTTTGAATGGGCTGTTGACGGGGACACATCCTCAGCAGCGCTGTGAGTTGCAGCCACATAGAGGGAGGTAACTCCCATAGGAATTCCAGGCTGTGCCCATCAGCCTGCTGAGTGGCACCTCCATAATTTCTCCAAAGTGCCAGTTGTTCTTACAGCAAAGGGGTGTGTGTATGCTTGAGCACAAGTCCAGGAAGTGGTAAGAATGCCAGCCCCACCATAACATAACGATACAACCTGCTTATTGAGAAAAGAGCAGAACTCCAGATAATTTCAATTTTGCCCTTACTCCAGGAAAACTCAAAAGTCAGAGTTACACAGCAGTTAATTTAGGAGCTTTGGAGTTCAGACAGACTTGGAACCAAATCTGCTAATCTCCTGCTGTGTGACCCAGGGCGAGTTCCTGACAGCTTCTCTTGCCCGACCTGGGAACTAAGGATGACAACAGTGTATCTTGTGGGGCTGGCATGAGATTTCAGTGAGAAAACTATGTAGATTGCATTTAGTATAGCCCCAGATTCTTCAGAATGGCTTAACCAATATGGACAAAAATAACCACCACTTTAATTTTTAATCCAAGTCTAAAAAAAGGGAAATACGAAATATTTCTCTTCACCAAAGGATTCACATAGGGTCCCTTTTAGAGAACAATATACACTTAAAGATTTGTCTTGCTTGGCTTCAGAATGAATCACCCCCCAAAATGTGCCCTGTAGTGTGGGGATTATTTCAACCTAAGAGCAACAGAGACCCTGCAGGCTCAAGAGAAGCTTCTGTCCCCACCTCCCACCCCTTAGCTACCTAGATGAATTTGATTTAGGGATCTTGCTCCTAATAAGAGATTATCAGAGATAACTTTTTTTACCTGTCCACAGGGCAGGCCAAATTTCTGATTGCTGAACATCTGCTCTTTTTATGTCCCACTAAGTCAAAGAGTATAGGTATGTAAAGTTATGTATAGCTTGCCAAATTGCCGCATACATATATTGTACAAATTTATACTTCTATCAAAAATGCATGCAATCATCCTCACTTTATTTTCCAGTTTTTTGTTGCCAGTGTATAAGAATGTAACTGATATTTTATATTAGCCTTCCATCCTCTCACTTTGCTGAATTCACTTATGAAAGTTTAGAGTTGTGTCGTATATACCCTGGTATTTTTAAGGCGAACAATCCTATCATCTACCAATAAAGACAACTTTAACTTTTCCTCTCATTTAACAAAATGCATGAGAGTACCATTTCCACTGAGCTTTCAATCACTATCCCATAGTTAATACTTTTTATAGGGAAGATTTAACTTTATTCCATAACTTTTTGTTGTCGTTGGCGTTCTCATTAGCATCTAAAACATTTACATTCTGTTCTGTACCTAAAATTCTGAAGTGGGTTGGCCACAGTTCCGCATTTAACCTGGTTCATGCTAACAGTCTTTTCATACCATGGCTTTCAAATTCCTAAATTCCTCTCAATTCATATTTTGGCCAGTTGAATTTCATTTAGTGGTTTTTCTTCAAGAAGGGTTCCTGGGTTTTATGAATAACCTTTTTATAATGCCTGTATGCTGCCAACAATAAATGAACAAAACTTAGATGGGTATAAAATTCTTAGTTTCAAGTTATATTTATATTTTATCTCTCGGGACTGTGTTGACATTGATTCACGTCTGGGCATTGCATGTTGCTGTGGAGAAATTTGAATCCAGCCTGGTGTTTGTTCTCTTGTAGGTGATGGATTTTATTCTGCCTGGATGCCTATGGAACTTTTCTTTAGGCTTGAGGTTCAGGAACTTTTCCAGAATCTATGCATTGATGACTCCATATTGATATTCCCTTTTGATTTGCAGCTTCACATTTTCCTTTAGTTCAAAATAAATTCTTCTATTATATCTTTTTTTAATGTTTATTTTATTGATTTTAGAGAGAGGAAGGAAGAGAGTGAGAGAGAGAGAGACTTGCATTGAGCTGTTCTGGTATGTGCTCTGACCTGGGATCGAACCAGCAACCTCAGTGCTTCAGGACAATGTTCTATTCAACCAAGCTCTGGCCAGGGCTCTCTATTATATCTTTGGATATTTTTTCTGGTACATTTATTTGTCTGAGCTCTACTTCAGGAAACATCTAGTCTGTATAGGGAGTATCTGTATTATCTTCCTTCCAATTGCTTTAACTTCCTTGGTCCATTTCTCAAGCTTGTCTTCCAGATCACTGTTTGTTTTCCATAGTGTCTCCCTGCTTCTGATGTGGGTTTTCATTTCTCTCATGTTTTCTTATCTTCCTTTTCTCCCCAACCCTAATTTCTGAGTTCATGTTCATGGTTTTATCTGAAAATTTCTTCAGCTACCTGCGGTAATTATTATTCTGCCATGTATTTTTGCTGGTTCCTTTTTAAAAACAAAAAAGCAAAACTTTTCTCAGTAGCCACTCTAAGCAGTTCCACAGTGACTCTTCGCTATTTATTGAGCATTATTAAATGGGGCACTTAGGTCCAAACCGGCTGTGTGGGAAGGGGTGGGGCAGGGGTCCACGACACGGCTGTCTGGGGACTTCAAATGGAACATGTCATCTCAGAACGTCTTTCCCAAATACGCTTCTTCCCATCAAGAGAAGTAGGTCACCAGCAGCGGGTCTACACGGTTCAGTTTGTAGCCTCTCAACTCAGCTCTGGGTGTGTGCATTAAGGAGACGCTCCACCGCAGAGCTTCACGTTTCTACAAGGGCACCTTGACAGGAGTGATGCTCCAGGTCTGTCTCTTTCACTTCCCCTGCGTTTGTCAGAGGCAGGATAACGGCTCAGACTAGAAAGCATGGGGGAGAGAGCCAAGTACGCTCAGCTACACTCTTCTGGGCTTCTTTTCTTTTTCTGCCTTCCCACAGAGACCTGAAATCCTGGTCTGCATGCCCCTGAGGGCACCTACATGGGGCAGCTGTGCCCTGCGCAGGGAGGTCTGGAAGTGGGTGAGTTTAATTCTGGCACGAACTATTCAGGAGCTCCTCACTGCTACCCATCTAAGCCACAGCCTTCAAGATCTGCAACGAAATTGATATTTTATGTTTTACCCGCCCCTCTCTTTCTTACCTTCCAACTGCTTCCAAACTCAGGAGAGTAAGGAGTGCGGGGGGGGGGGGGGGGAGCGAACCGAGGTACACAGATGTGAGTGTGTGAAGCACAGTTTATTCTTGCATTATTATTGATTAGTTATTGTATCGTTTTCCATGCAAACAACTGTAAGCCTCCTTCTGCCCCACCCTGGAGTATTTATGAGTAACTAAAGCCCTCATATCCTGATGAGTTGGCAGGAACCTTGGGAAGGATAAAGGTGAGAAGCCAGAGGCCAAAGTAACACGAGGAGACTGGGGCTCCAGGTAAGATCAGGGCGCAACCGCCGGTTTTGAGGCTCTGTAAGCACGAGCCAGCCAGTATTTTGACCTTGGAAGATCTTAGCAGGCAACTCCTCTGGATTGCCTACAGAAGAATGGGTGTTGTAGATACAGGACTGTTTTTGTTTTGTTTTGTTTTTTTAAAGATTTTATTTACTGATTTTTACAGAGACAGGAGATGGGGTGGAGCGAAAAGTATCAAGTCATAGTTGCTTCACTTTAGTTGTTCATTGACTGCTTGTTGTAGGTGCCTGGACCGGGCAAACCCAGGGCTTCAAACCAGTAACCTCAGCGTTCCAGGTCAAGGTCTATCCACTGCACCACCACAGACCAGGAGATACCGGCGGCTTTAATAGGCCTTTATGACTATGAGTTTTGAAGAATGGATTTACTATGTGTTTCAGTCTTAACTGTGCAAAGAAAATGAGAGGAAGAGTAGTTTGCAGTTAGAAACAACAAACAGATTGAGCCGAAGGAAGGAAGGAAGGAAGGAAGGAAGGAAGGAAGGAAGGAAGGAAGGAAGGAAGGAAGGGAGGGAGGGGAGGTGAGGGGAAGGAGGGAGGGAAGGAGGGAGAGAGGGAGGAAAGGGAAGGAAGGGAAGGAAGGAGAGAGAAGGAAAAAGGAAGGAAAGAAGGAAGGAAGGGAGGGAGGAAGGAAGGAGGGAGGGAGGGAGGGAGGGAGGGAGGAAGGAAGGAAGGAAGGAAGGAAGGAAGGAAGGAAGGAAGGAAGGAAGGAAGGAAGGAAAAAGGCACATATATCTAAATATTCTTAACAAGATTAGATTGGATTGGATTGGATTGGATTGGATTAGGAGCTGGGCTACAGAGACATGAGAGGCAGGAAGGCAAGATGTCAAACAGCAGGCTGAGATCTGGAATGCACCCACCAGCACAACCACAGGAAACCAGACCCAGGAGCTATAAAAAGTCATCCCTTAAAACTATGGATCCTCTCCAAACTAAAAGCCACTGGGACGTATGGCAGGTTCCCGTGTCTGTCCTACCACTGTGTGTTGGGTATGTGGACAGCAGGTCCTTTGGTCCTTTAGTTCACAGGTCTCAGATGGAGGGAAGACACTCGAGGAGCTGCACCTGAGGAGCCTCACTCGCCCTGGCCCTGAGTAAGACGGCAAGATCCAGGATGTGATGCTGATGCTCCGGGGATGGGGCCTGAGGGGTCTAGGGGAGAAGTGGGTGTATTTTGTATGTGGGAGTGATGTGAATTGTAGCCGGGGGACAGATTGTGATTTTCCCAAAGACGAGAGCCAAAAGTTGAGGAGAGGAGCCAGTATCTGTGGATTGTCTACTATATACCCGCCTCAACTATGTCTCTTATCCCATGCGCTCTTCTATAGGCTGACCTTGATATTCCTTCCAGCCAGAAGTGCGGTCTATAGGCTTGACATGCCTTCCATCTTGTCACTTGCTTGTAATCCAGAGACTCCAAGGTTGGGCCCCAAATGGCACGGAAACATCTCCCTTGTTTGGAGGAATGCTTACGTTGGAAACTGAACCATCACACACCATGTCCTGAGGCCACTCGAGTGTGAGGAAGCCAAACCACTTGGAGAGGTTATGTGTAGGTGCTCCAGCCAGCAGTCCTAGATGTTGAGACTGCCCAGGCCAGGAGCCACATGGGAGAGAATGAGCCGTCAGAGGATGCAGCCTCCTGCCGTCAAGTCGTCCAGCTAAGGTCCAAGACATTGTGGAGCAGAGAGACAGTTCCCACTCTGTCCTTTCCCAGGTCTGGCCCAAAGAATCCTGACCATTATAAAATGATTGTTGCTCTAAGTCACCATTTTGTGGGGGTTGTGATGCAGCAACTGGAACAGGAAACTACCGTGGAAAGGTAGGCACTGTTATGCAAAGCTCCCACAAAACGTAGAACTATTTGAGAGGGCAAGCCCAGAAGGTGACTATAGACACTCATGGTATTATTAGGTGAGTGTCAAAGCGAAGCAGTGATTTTGGGTGTAGGGGCTGCCTGTGCCCTGTGGGGACAGGTCAAGAAACAGGGTGGAATCCAGGACGGCACAGGGAGAATGAGACACCTGGAAGGGGGTCGAGGAAAGACGAGGATAGTTTGGCTTGGCTTTTGGTTTAGTTGGAAAATGCTTTTCGAGTGAGATGGTCCAACTCAGAGAGGTGTGAGTGGACAAGATTTGTTTGGATAACAGTTGCTTTTGGCAGCTCTGTAAAACACTGACTTCATTTCTCTCACTGTGATCAGAAGAAAAAAGAACTACATTGGAAAAACAAATGTCTTACCCAAAAAACAATGAAAAAGTCAAAGGGAAAAAGTCCAAGAAAAAACACCAGCCTTCTGGGTGGTAGAGAAGGAAGGGAACAACTTAAAGAACTTGATTAAACCATTAAACATTAACAACTCAACCAAGCCCTCCTGAGAAAAGAACACCAAGAAAGCAAAATAAAAGAATCCTCTCCCGAGCTTCCGAACGAAAGGTTTAGCAGGATGATGCACTGCTCAAGGCCCACAATATGCAGAAGCCAGGGAAAGCAGGACGTAGTGCAGGCATAGGGGCCAAAGAACAAGCTTCAAACTTTCAAAACACCTTCAGCTGAGAAACCTGCTGAGGCTGACCCTCAGGCTGAAACAAAGAAAGGAGAAGCCTCCTTAGGAAGCAGGATTCACAGGCCCCAGCATCTCAGGGAAAGGGTCGCAAAAAATAATAAAAAATCTGGAGCCTAGGCCCTGGCCAGTTGGTTCAGCGGTAGAGCATCAGCCCGGCATATGGAAATCCTGGGTTCGATTCCTGGCCAGGGCACACAGGAGAAGCGCCCATCTGCTTCTCCATCCTTCCCCCTCTCCTTCCTCTCTGTCTCTCTCTTCCCCTCCCGCAGCCAAGGCTCCATTGGAGCTAAATTGGTGGCTCCATGGCCTTTGTCTCAGGTGCTAGAATGGCTCTGGTAGCAGTGGAGCGACGCCCCACATGGGCAGAGCATCGCCCTCTGGTGGGCATGCTGGGTGGATCCCGTCAGGCACATGCAGGAGTCTGTCTGTCTGCCTCTCCCCTGCTTCTCACTTTGGAAAAATACAAAAAAAAAAAAAACAAAAAAACTGGACCCTAGAACATCACAGATATTTCTAAACCCTGCAGTAGGCAGGAATATTGTCAATGTCTCTCCCTAGGACAGGATGCAGTGGTTTACCAGACACGGGGAGAGAGGTGGTGAGCACAATTTGGAATCAAAACAGGAACAATTCAAATAACATCAAAGGAAAGGCATTTTTAAAATAACAATAATAATAATAAGCAGATACTTCAGATGTAAATTTGTCATTTATAAATTAAGTAAAAGGAAAGCCTGATCTATCCTGGACAGAACTGCACACAATCACTTTTGTTTTTAAAATAAAGTCCAACCCAACCTGTGGTGATGCAGTGGATAAAGTGTTGACCTGGAAAACTGAGGTCGCCGGTTCGAGGCACCAGGCTTGCCCGGTCAAGGCTTATACGAGAAGCAAGTTTGAGCTGATGCTTCCTGCTCCTCCCCTCCTCCTTTCTCTGTCTCTCACTCTCTCGCTCTCTCTTTCTCTTCCTTCTCTCTAAAATCAATAAATTAAATCTTTACAATAAAGGCCAATAGACAGCAAGGCAATACATGTCCAAGTGCAAACCAAGGGCACAGAGAGATTTATCAGTGACATTTTAAAACTCAAGCCTGAAAAATGATCAAAAATAAAACACAAACACAAAAGATAATGTTGAAAATCAAGGAGAACAAAAGAAATTAAGCAAGGCAGGGGTAAGCATGTAAACAGACAAATCCAGTCCCTGAGCCTAGGGCAAGAAAAGGGTGGGGGCAGCGAACTTCCCAGGACCGGATCCTAGGAAGGTCATCTCCCACCCCCTCCCTTCTCCAAACACACACACACAGACAGAGCAGTCTGAATTTTGGACTTTAAATATATTTTGTTTGTTTATTGCTTTCATGCTTGTAATCTTTTCTTTTTTTTTTTTTCCATTTTGCCTTCACTTTTGCCCCAAATACTTTGTCACCATCGCTTTTAACTGTGGGGGGTGAGCTCACACTGGCAAGATACTGATCTCAGGCCTGCAGGCCCCCTGTCTCAGCAAAATCTTTCGGACACTGTTTTCTCCCAAGTGATTTTTGTTTTTTGTTTTTAATTTCTGGCTCATCTGTCTGACCCTCCAATGAATCTTGCTCCACAGGTCCCAGGGATGTTCCAAGTCTTAACTGTATATGCAGTCTGTTGTTAATATTTAATTTAAAGTTTGTGGTCTTTATTATTTTTCTAGGCTCTCAAACATAAAATATAACTGGTATCATCAACTCCTATACCAGACAGATGAAACAGAATATATATATATAAAAACAACCCACAGAACCAGGGGAGACCAAAGGCTTGCTAAGCCACAAAATCTCTGATAGATGTGATGATCACTAAACCAGGAGAGACCCTAGTTCTTTAGTGGACAGGCACTTCAACATGCTTCAGGCTAGTTTAGACATATAGAAGTTTCTTATCCCAAGTTTGGGTTGAATCATTTGAAGTTAAGAATCCTTTTTTCCTTCATATTTTAAACTGCCTGGTATGAATCAATATGAATGGATTGATTACATTTCTTCTTGGAATAGAAGACAATTGAAACTGGGTTAATGTCAATTTTTGAGATCCATCTAACCCAAATATGTATTCATTACTTCAAACTTATTTGGGTGATAGGAAGAAAATAAAAATGTGTGTTTTAGCAAAAGTGATGACTACATAACTCGAGACATAAATGCTAAGAAGTTAAGTAGCTTAAATTACTTGGAGTGTTTAAGCTCTCTAAAATTTCTAACAACAACAAAGAAATCTACAATACCTAAAGCTGCCAAAGTAACATTGTTACTATAGAACATGGATCTTAAAGCACTAGCTATATGTGCATAGTACTTATTATACTCAGTTTTCAAAGTAGAATACTATGTAACATCAAACACTTCAAAAGAAGATATTTTGAAATTAAGACAATAGAAGCCTACAGGATCAGGGCAAATTATTTGTCTTCAGCCTCTTGTTATCTTAGCAGGGGCACAAACAAAAACTGAACTAAGACCTGTCCAGTAATAACCCAATTTATGAAAATAGAACTACGGTTGTCTAATTTTCCTGTTGGTCAAAGGGTCAAACCCTTTGCCTAAATTGAGTAAAGGCAAAAATAAGATACATATATATAGAACTAAATAATGGTGAGTTTAGTAATAGTAACGCTTCCATTGTCTATATGAAGCATTTGTTTGATGTCAGCTTTTTTGCCTTAAATTTATAGTTATATATATATATATATATTACATAAAATGTGAATTTTATGATGTGAAAACTCAAGCAGTAATTTTTATGATGACAGATATAAACAAGGCAGAGAGACTCACGTTAACAAATTATTGTCTTTTAAAGAAGATGAGGCCCTGATCAGTTCCTTAATTTGAATAAAAATATAGACTCTAGCCTCGTGTTTGTTCCTTTTTATAGTTAACATATACCATAGGTGCTCTCATAACATGCATTCTGCCGATGGGAAAATTTAGACAGAAATAGGGATAAAACACTGGACCTACCTCACATAATTTACAGTCAGTTGTAGCGAAAACAGGAGAAATCCAATAAAAAAGACAAATGGAGGCTCAGTCCCCCCATGTGAGTTAATGCCCCTACTAGTGAGAGGAAACTGATCAGCAACAAATAAGGAAAATCTTAAAATTGCTTAAAATCCAGATCAGCCCTTAGAACTCAACAATACTGAGTTACCACATAATTCTAAGGCTTGCACTGTGGTATTAGAAAAACAAATGTTATTCTTTACCAAGTCCCTATTAGCTGCTAAACACTCAGTACCTCATGCAGCCCTACAAGCTCCACATGACAGGTGGGGTGGGCACACAGGCTAGTAATGACTTGCCCACTGCCCTGTGGTAGAGCTGGGATTTGAACCTGGTCTGTTCATACCACAGGACTCCTTTAAAAAGAACTAGAAATTTTTCTTCTGCCAGAGCTTATATGTTTTTCAAAAAAGAATTCATCTTATGGCAATAAAAAACATGGTTCTATCTAATAATGAATCTTGTAGATTATTTTTAGATATATTGTTCTCTTCCAAGATTTAAAATTCCATCTTTTAACAGATGATCCTATAAGTTCTTACTCTTAACCCCCCCCCCACCTCAAAGATTCACATAAATATAGTTTTCCTTTTTCTCACATAGGACAGATTTTTGTTTTTTGGTTTTGTTTTTTGTTTTTTTTCTGAAGCTGGAAATGGGGAGAGACAGTCAGACAGACTCCCGCATGCGCCCGACCGGGATCCACCAGGCACGCCCATCAGGGGCGAAGCTCTGCCCACCAGGGGGCGATGCTCTGCCCCTCCGGGGCGTCGCTCTGCCAGGACCAGAGCCACTCTGGCGCCTGGGGCAGAGGCCAAGGAGCCATCCCCAGCGCCCGGGGCCATCTTTTGCTCCAATGGAGCCTTGGCTGCGGGAGGGGAGAGACAGAGAGGAAGGAGGGGGGGGGGGTGGAGAAGCAAATGGGCGCTTCTCCTATGTGCCCTGCCCAGGAATCGAACCCGGGTCCCCCGCACGCCAGGCCGACGCTCTACCGCTGAGTCAACTGGCCAGGGCCAGGACAGATTTTTAATACAATAAACACATACAAATATTTCCACCCAAAAGAGAACTATGTTTACTGGATCATCTTTTTTTTACCCCTTCTCTATTTTATTTAACACTCCTTTCATATATCCCTGAGGGTTTATCATCCCAGCCAATTGTTCAATACTTTGCTTGACAGGAGCTAGTTATATAGTCCAGTATTGTTATTTCTTGGAACATATATTATGGGGACAGTAAAATATTTTTAAATTCAAACAGAGCCGTGCCATTCCTGGGTAAACAAAAGTAACTAATTTAAGGAGACAGTTCCCAATGCCATGTCCACCGTCTGTCCCGTCGCCCCCTCCCGTGGGTCCGGTTAGCACCTTTCTGGACACTGTCATTCCCTGCAACCAAAAGTGAAAGAAGACCCTCAGAGGAAAGAGGCCAGCTGCCACCCAGCTTACAAGGAACTTCGAACTGGAGGCGACTCTCTTGCAAAGTCACGGGAACAAGAGGCTGGCCAAATGAATCAGATCCCTCTCGACAGTCCCAGCAGAAGGGCCCTCCAGGACTGCACCCACCAGGAGTCTGACCGAACTGCCTGCCACACCTGAGCCGCTTACCTGCATCAGCCTCTCCCTGGGCCCCGTGGGCCGAGCAGTAGCAGCAGTCCAGGAAAATGTAGTTGAGCACGTTGAAGAACAGCCCAATAATCCCAGCGCTGAGAACCAGCAGTGGCTGCTCGGTCTTCTGGGGACTGATGTACCTTTTGATCGCTTCCACCAGGATGCTGAACATCAGGGCCACAGCGAAAACAGAGTTGCCAAAGGCTCCCACAACGTCGGCCCGCAGGAAGCCGAAGGTGCTCTTCCTGTGCTGCTGGATGTTGCTGACCCTCAGGCCGAACAGGGCTATGACCATGGACAGCAGGTGGGACAGGACGGCGAAGGCATCGGACGCCAGGGACAGGGAATTGCCGATGTGGGCGATGGCTAGCTCCATCACGAAGAGGAGGATGCTCACCAGGAACATGAAGACCAGACGGAAGCTCCTGCCGGAGTATCGCCCCATGGTGCTGGGCCCCGGGGCAGCTCCTCTCCCTCCCCTGGGAAGGCCAAGCTCGTCAGGGGAGCTACTACCGAATTTGTGATTACAACTCCTGGAAAAGTCTCCCCTTCGGCCTTTCAGCACTTGTCAGATTTGGAAATCACCTTTTATAGGCTGCCGTAAAGCCATAAAGCAGTTTAAAGGGCAATTAAACGGGAGATGTCATGTGAGCCAGGACGGTGGAAAGGGAAGGCACGAGCTTCAGGGACTGCAGGGATTTCTTTGGTTTGTATGTTTAATGAAAGAAGTCAAGAGTCTCTGCCTTTGAATCATGCCGTTGCTCCTCCGTGGCTGCAGCCCTCCCGGCTTTCCCACTCACCCAGTAACTGGTGAGACAAGTCATCTGACAACACCTTCATATCCTGTCCACCCAGTGTGTAACCGGCTCTGAGTGCTGTTTGCGGCAGGGGCCAGGGAATCTTCTAGATAGGAGCTACAGCAAATGAAACCCACAGATGACACGAGAGTGCGTTTTCTACTGCCTGGCTCACTGATCAGAAATAAGCCCCCTACTTCCAAAGAGTCTCCTGAATAAGACCAACAACAACAAACACACTTCCTCATGCTCAGCAAAGATAAAACACCTTCAGACTAGAGGATCCGAAGACATAACCTCAGTCAGTTTCAGGAAGATAGCCAAAGTATAATGACTTCACTGATAGAAGGAAATCCTTTTGTTTTTAATCTTATCGTCTGTCACTTATAACCCTTAAAGGTTTACCAGTTCCTGAATATGTAAGACAATAGCGGCCTCTATTGTTTTCAGCTGCCTGCCTACAGTCATTCCTTTAAAGAAGCAGAGATGGATGACCAGGCTCCATCTTTTCTGAATTTTAACTGACTGTCATGGTTAATTTTATGTGTCAATTTGAGCGGGCCACCAGGCAGCCAGACATTTGTTCAAACATTGTTCTGAGGGTTTTCTGTTGAGGGTGTTTTAGATGACCACAGCATTTGAATTGGTAGACTGTGCAAAGTAGACTGCTCTCCCCAGTGTGGGTGGGCCTCATCTAATCAGTTGAGGGCCTGAAGAGACCCACTTGATTCCTCCTGACTGCTTTCAAGCTGGTACATTAGCTTTTTCCTGCCTTCAGGTTTGAACTAAAAGGTTAGCTCTTGAGCCCATGTGCCTTCAGACTGAAACTCCCTGAGTTCCAGGGTTGCTAACTCACCTTGCAGATCCTGGGACTTCTCAGCTTCCATAGCTACAATTCTTTATTATAAATCACTACTTATTTTTAAATTTTTATTTATTGATTTTAGAGAGGAAGAAAGAGACAGACATGAACACTGATCTGTTTCTGTACGTATCCTGACGGGGGATCAGACAAGCAACCTGTGCTTCAGAATGACGCTCTAACCAACCGAGCTATATGGCCAGTGCAATAAATCTGTATTTATATACACATACTATTGGTTCTGCTTACCTGGAAAACTCTAATACACTAGGACTAAATTCTCACAACTTAGATGTAGCCCTAATGATTTCCTTAGCATCTCATAAGTAATCTCCGCTTCCGTTAATAGTCCAATAGACTTCTAACACAACCAGACTATGTATCAAATCTGAGACCATCTTATTCACCCATTCATGTGACTGTTTACTGAGTTCCTACACATCAGACACAGTTCTACAGTTCTAGGTTCTGGGGAAGACAGCATTGAATACAAGACACAACTCCCTGCCTTTATGAACTTACCTTCCAGTGGGGGTAGGCAGATAATTAACAAAAAAAGTCACAGACTGTATTGCCTGTCAGACAGTACTAAGAATGGAGACAAATAAAGCAGAAGAGGAAGACAGTGTCGCATAGGGATCGAAGAATTTACTAAGATGTTCCCTGAGTCAAGAACTGAAGGAGGTAAGAGATTCACTTATTCCACAGATATTTCTTAATCACAAAATTTGGTTTAGGTGACATACTTAAAATAGATTTTGAAATATCCCTATCACATGAGATTTAAAATCTTTTAAAATCACTTCAGTGCTATTGATGTTCCAAACTCTTAAACCTTTTGATAAGTTGAATACACTGGTTTAACATCACCTACTGAGCTGTAGAAAGAATGGTGTTTATAGCTGTTATTTTAAGTCAAATAATGTGACAGAAGAGTGTGGATTTAATCTCTCAGGTATCATCTCAAGGGCAAGACAGCTCTCAGCATGCTGTTATTGGAGGGGATGACGTGATCACATCTGAGAGAGGTCACTGGAGCAGCAGCCTCCTACTACTCACAATGCTCAGCCCGGCTCACCACCCCATCTCCTTGTCCACTTGACCACCTGCTTCTGCATCTACAGTAGGACTACTTCATGGAAAGAAGGCCAAGGAGAGGGAAAAATCATACTTGGTTTTATTCCTTCTCTGGTACTTTGTCCAGAGCAGGCACTCAAATTCATTAAATAAAGGGCCAGAGTTTCCTAGACGCAGTGAAAGTGTCAAGTGAAGGGCCACGGATGTGTTTAAAGACAACAGGGCAGAGGTAGCTGCCTCCCCATAGTTCTCATGCTACTGACAAACCCCAAGCACCACAGTACGTGACAGATGACCAATATTATTAAATAGGATCAGATAGAGGTAGGGTGATATGCCCAGACTGTTTGGTCCAAATGCCTTCTCGTCACTTGCTTTGTGGAGTGTTTTCTGCTGCTGATGTCAACACTCAACAACTCTCCACTAGAGAAGGCAGTTGGCAGGAGGAATCAGAGGTCTGCTCAGCCCTTCAACTGATCAAACCTGGCCCACCCACACTAGGGAGGGCCATCTGCCTTACTCAGTCTACAATTCATCAATAGGTTTTAGGACTTACTTGCTGTCACCCCTACAAGAATTCGCTGTTACTGTCTAGCAAATGTAGCTTGACCTGCCTTCACACACTCACTTCTGTCAGCCATGGATCTAGTTAACAGCTGTCATCTGCGGGTAAATTGGCCATCATTTCTTAAAGGGTGCCGCTTGGACTCAGGTGAACACACCCTGTTGAAAAGCCACTTTAAGATGCTTGAAAAGGTTTTGATATTTTAGCTGAATCTCAATTAGGAACAAAGTCTATCACGTGTAGATGTGGAGTGAGAGGCTCCTTCCTTAACATACTTCCTGCAGAGCTCCCTTCGGTCACGACTCTCTTTAAACAGCCCACTTCGAGCTTTCCTGCGATCAGTTCTCCTCACTGGAAGCTTCAGGAAATTCCTATGAAGAGGTTATTTTCAGTTATTTTTATCTCTTCATAGAAATTTCCTTGGAGCACATAATTCCAATATTTCAGAAACAAAACAACCCATAAAACAGAGTTAAGTTCATAATATTTATTACGGGGCTGTTTACAGAAAAGTCTCTTTTCCACTGGTACTTTAGGCATAAGAACAGGTGATTTCATGGGACTTCCTTTTTGAACTTTTATTTTTTTAAAAATCATAAAACTTTATCTGGGATGGTATGTGTATCCATTTTTTCCAAAAGCGAGGTGGTCTGGAGACAGGCGCGGTCCGATCTCAGTAGCTGCGACCAAACAGGGTGTAGTACTTGGCGGGGCTACGGCCACAGACACAGTGGGCCCCAGGCGGCAGGCCACACAGCGGCTGGAAGGGGATGCAGAGGCTCTTGGCTCCCATGGAGGGGGCACCAGGTTCAAGATCCTGATCCCTGAAATTAAACAAATGAAAGTTCTGTTCACTGAAGCTGTGCGTTTCTTGTCCAGCTCACAGCCGCGTCCCACACGTCCCGCCTGCCAAAGACACTTACCTCGCTGTGGTCTTCTTGATCCAGTCTTCACAGTCAATTTCCCCGCAAAAGGGGATCTGAGCGATCTATTAAGAAAGGGGACAATATTCTGTGTTTGTAACTCCTATGCTGTAAGGAACGTGCAGGTTCTCTGTTACACATACAAGTGTAAAAGCTAGGTCTCCCAGCCCTTTCCGGGCCATGGTACCCTCCTCGGCAAACCTCTAGAAACGTAGCTCAGAAATGTTAAAATACAAAAGAAATTTTCACTTCTAAAACCCACACAGCATAAGGCATCAGAACACTTAAATGCCCAAGTAAAGTGGCTACAGCATAGCGCCTGAGAGAAGGGACCAAGGGTGAGGACACCTGTGTCCAGAACGCAGCTGTACCTCCCTCACGTCACATCCGGACCAATGCCTGCTCAGCCTGAATGGTGATCAGGGGGACAGTGGGGCCATAACAAGTAGTGACCTGATTTTAAAGTGGTGTTAACAGCAACAACCAACCATCAGGTAAACCTCACTTTATGCCACAGTTTCAACAAGTCATAGGTGAATTATTTTTAAAGTTCAGGGATATCTGGCCTGGCCTGTGGTGGCGCAGTGGATAAAGTGTCGACTCAGAATGCTGAAGTCACTGGTTCGAACCCCTGCGCTTGCCTGTTCAAGGCCCATATGACAGCAATCAATAAACAACTAAAGTGAGGCAGCTATGAATTGATACTTCTCGCTCCCCTGACTCTCTTCCCTCTGTAAAATCAAGAACTAAAATCTTTAAAAAATAAACAAAATAAAGTCCAAGGATATTTGAAAGCTAATTCATTTTGTATGGGGGGGGGGGGGGGGCTGTCAAAATATTTCTTTTTCATAGACCATACAAAATAATAAGCAGAATCAAGAGTACTGGGATTTTATCCTAATTTTGAAATTCACTGCCTATTTGAAAATCTCTAGCCCCGAGTTTTCTTTCTTAAAATGTAGATGTTGGGCTAGATAAGAATGAAGATTTCCCTCAGCTGTGAATCCTTGATTTTTCATAGCATGCCTACTTCAAAAAGGGGTTCGTCTGCAATAACGCTGATGCAGTAGTCCTATAAAGTGTCTCTGGACAGATGCGCGGCAGCGGGGCTAGCAGGTGGGGATAATCCCCAAACGCTGGTGTCAAGTTTAGAAGCAGGTGAACTGTTTCCCAGCTTCCCCATCAGCTTCTGACCAACTATCAGGCCATGCATGCTCATACTAGTCCTCGGAAAACCCTTCCTTGCACTTGGGACTTGGTTAAAACAAATTCCAAAAGGCTTTTCTTTAGAAAATCTTACCTTAACTCATAACAGCTATTTTTTTATAACTTTAACAAATTTTATAGTAAATTGCCTTATTTTCTTTTTCTCTTAAGAAAAAAATCACTAAGTCTTTATAATAATTTTTAAAATTTAAAATGATGTAGGATGGGGAGAAGTTTCAACTGCAGTTGTTATTAAACGTATTTGGACTCATAAATGAATGATAATTTTGCAAAAAAAATGTTTCAATTCTTTGTAGCTTCAATGTAAAGTATAGATGATAAAGACCTAAATTTTCTATTTATGCATATAAAGCATTAACATGAAATGACAGTATACATTTTTAGGCTATCTATTCAGTCATGAAAAGGTTCTTCATTTTTATTTTTTATAATTTCTGTATCTATGTTTTAAAAAGATACAATCCTTTGCAATATATAGTATCTTGTCTTCTATAGCTGATAACATTAATAACAAAAATAACAATTCTCAAAAATTATCGATAGATTAGTAATGCATGTCAACAAGAAATATATATTATATGTAACTATATATAAATAATCTTTAACTTTCATTTAGGTAAGACCATCCCCTTAGAAAATTACTAAAATCAAGTCCCAGGCATAAAAATTTTTTCATTTATACCAACAGGGAAAGAGGAAAATCAAACTTTCACCTACATTCAAGTTCCAAAGGTCCCTCCCATCATCTCCCCTCTTAGTAAATACAGTATTATTTACAGTAACTTCAAAGGTCACCTGGTGGTCAGTCCACACAGCTATCCTTGACCAACACAAGGTGAGATGGACGATGGAACTGGCTACTGAATTCAAGAAATAAAATTTGCTTTGGTCTCTATGTGCTCTGCAGACACACAACTAAAATAACTACATTCTGCTTTAGAACAGGTGTTGAATCTGTGACTCCACTAATATCCGCTGAGATTCACGTCTGTGAAAACAACCGATTAATTAACTGGTGTTTATGGTATTGATTTATTAACTCTTACACAATGTCTTCATAGACTGTACTGCAGCAGGGACCACCTGTATTTCTATAATACAGGGAATTTTAAAGCCCAGAAATGGAATTCAAAATTCAAGAATAAAATTCAAAATTAAAATAGCCAGAAGTCACAGTGAAAGGACAGAGACGCAGTATCAGTGGCTGTCCCTTCCCCAGCCCTCTCCTACAAGCACGGAGTCCGAGTCATTAACAAGTTATGGACACCAGAAAGGGGCAGATTCCAAAGGCAAGGCTCCATGAATAAGCGAACACTGAATCCCGAAGAATTATGGACCTGAAGGGCATATTGATTCGCTGTATTTTGTACTCATTTTACAAGTTAGTAAACTGAGAGCCAGAGAGAGTGGCATTTCCCCAGCTCATGCAGTAAGAGGTAAGTAAGAGGTTTTGATCATAACCAAATAAACTGCCTTAATATTGTCAGCATGAATTTAAAAAGAGAGAGAGAGATGCAGAGGGCAGTGCATTAAATCAAGTCAGAGAGGAATCTAAACTCTAGTAGCAGGTGTGCTTCTGCACAGCTTGGGGTGATTCATCTAGCCTCTGGCCCAGGGTTTTCTCATTTGTAACATGGGGACATAGGCCTGGTTGCATAACTAAACGTGCACCAGAATACTAAAGTTCATCATAAGTGATTCATTCCAGTAATTAATACTTTCGCAAATCATACCTCTTCACTATGAAAATCAGTAGGAACATGTATATACGCACAACACATACAGCTGATAAAATCTTAAAGAGACAGTTACTGCCTAGTTAGAAATCTTGTGTAGCTTTAAGGAGCCAGAAGTAATAAAAAACAGTGTTTCCTCATTACTCAGGAAGTTCAATCAATTAATATCTGGGTAAATATGCAGTCAGAGTTGAGAGAAGCAGACCTTTAACCTTTCAGGAACCTGCACATGATATCTCTAAAGCTAGAACAAGGCTTGCATTAGGAGCGGACATCAAGCTGAAACACAAAACAGACTTCCAATGATGAAAACATCAGGGTCACACAGCATGACGGCTGCCACGCCAGCATGGCAGGTGCAAGAAAAGCATTTACACCATCGGTTCACAAAGAGCTCCCGCAAAGGACACAGGGCCCCAAAGCTCCAGGGAGGGGAGGCCAGTGCAAAGTGGATGATGCAGAGCAGGATATGACCTTTCTGTGTGACTGACCTTGAAAAAGGGATTGATATCATGCTTACATTCGATGAGTCTTAACCTAGCATTTACTGAAATAGTTTTATCGCCAAACTTCAGAAGGTCCTCACCTTTCCAGAGTCCAGTGTCTTCTGGAAGTCTTCCATTGAGTTAGCCACCACCATGTGAGTCTTAAGGTCTTCGGAAGCCCTATCAAAAAATAAGTAGAAAAGAATACATAATTTTTCTTATTACACTGCTCACAAAAATTAGGGGACATTTTATCACTTCATATTCATTTTGAAATATCCCCTAATTTTTGTGAGCAGTATAATATATGATGCTATTTTTACATAAGCACAATAATCTGGACAATAAAGGAATTCAAACTGACCCTCAACTTTGTCACCAGCAGTGACAGTCAGTAAACCTCGGTCAGTTCATTATTGTGCTCTTGTGCACATTAAATTAAATAAATGAGGGGTTTGCCAAGCGCACAACAGGCAATCGTTACTTTTGTTACTGCCGTTTAGTGACTCTCTATTCCTGCCCATACTCCTGACTACCTATGAGAATCTGGGTTCTAGTCTAAACCTCTCTGGTATTACTTTTCTAGGTTTCTACAAAACTGGGAAAATACTCAAGGAAGTCTAACTGCCATGGAGGATTATTGTGAGAATCAAACAAAATTAGTTCACTCTTTAAACGCAAGATATGTGGAGGCCTAACATGAGTCAGGCACAAGGTATGAGCAGACCGATGAATGAATACAAGGCAGGCGCTCCCCCACACGGAGCCTCATCCCCAGTGGCAGTGGGCAGCCCCTCTGCTTTAGGCAGGTAGAAAAGAAAATAAGGTGCCACACATAGGCCACCAACCCTCTAGTGCCACTGCCTGGAGGTCTGTGATTGTAAGAGGACCCCTCCATAGGCCAGGGCATCCCTGAGCCCTCCCCTCAGCCCCAATCCCCACAGGACGTTCTCAGCTGCAGCTGCACAGCATAACCACGTGTGGAGTTTTCCGCTCTGGACCAAGCACATCAGCATCTCTGGGGAGGGGCCAGGCACTGGTTTGTAAAGCTTCCCAGGTGCTGCTAATGTATCTCTAGTAGGTAAGAATCAAGACCTTAATTCCTCAAATTTCTGTCATAAAAGCCTGGATCTAAAATGAACCCAACTTAGTCCATGGGACAGACAGCCCACTGCTGCAGACCAACTAGGGAGCAGAGAGTACTTAGAAAAATAATCATGAAATGAGTCAAAACACAGAGAGAAGGTGAATTAAGAGCCACGGGAGTTCAGAGGAAAGACGACTTCCCATTGGGAAGATGACCTCAGGGGTGTGAGGGGCCGGAAGGAGAGGAGAGCCATGCTAGGAACTGACTTTCTGAACAGGCTGACGTGGATGTCCTCCAGAATGGCCCGCAGTCTGGTCTCGGCCTCACTTTCCTCAACCGTCAGCTTTTCTCCCGTGTCCCGTCGGACAGCCACAAACTGGCCACTCTTCATGTCACGGGGTCCAACCTCCAGGCGGATCGGAACACCCTAGGACGCAGGAACAGCTAAGATGACACATGCACTTCTCCACTGAGCACAGGGCAGGCGGAAGTGGGCTTACAGCCGTCAGCACGCACAACACAGAGTTGATTCTTCTTTTTTTTTTTTTTTTTTTAAATTATTTTTATCTATTTATTCATTTTTAGAGGAGAGAGAGAAAGATTGAGAGAGAGAGAGAGAGAGAGAGAGAGAGGAGCAGGAAGCTTCAACTCCCATATGTGCCTTGACCAGGCAAGCCCAGGGTTTTGAACTGGCAACTTCAGTGTTTCCAGGTTGACGCTTTATCCACTGTGCCACCACAGGTCAGGCCTGGTGAGCTTTTTGCTTAGGCCAGATGAACCCGTGCCCAAGCTGGGGACCTCAGGGTCTCGAACCTGGGTCCTTCCACATCCCAGTCCAATGCTCTATCCACTGCGCCACCACCTGGTCAGGCCAGAGTTGATTCTTGTGTTATTATTTGGCGTATTTCTCTGTAGCACAATTGTGAACCTATCTTTGCCCACCCCATATACAGACTTACTTCATGGCTTTATTGCCAATTAATCATAAAAATCCAAAAAAAACCAAAAACGAAACAAAAAACCAACAACAAAGGCATACACGCATAGTAAGGAAAAATAGGATATTCCTGAGATAGTATAGAAACCTACTCCAATAAGGCGTAAACCTAAGAAAAAACTGTACCACTTGAGGTTCAAGATCATTTTCTATTCTAATATAAAATCAGCTCTCTCAGATACACTTTCACATTTAGCAAATGTGCTCAACACTTAGTTTCATTGAAGAACTCACAACTATCAAATCAGAGAAGAGTAATGAAAAAGACATTTTATAAAAACACACATGAAGACAATCTACTACATTCAAAGCAGAGTGACAGCCAGGACAGCAGGACACACCTTGAGCTCCCAGTGATTGAACTTCCAGCCCGGCGAGTAGTTGTCGCGCAGGTCGGCGCGGACCCGGATGTTGACGTCAAGCAAGCGCCTCCGGTAGTTGTTGCACTTGGCAATCAGAGCATCTCTGTCTTCTTCAGAAAGGGCGTTAGTGATGCCGCAAGGGATGACCACCACCTGCAACACAGCACAGCAGCGGACATTCGTGCAAAGCCACGGCAGACTGAAGGGACTAACTTGTTGGTGATTTCTAATCGATAATGTCCACCAATTAGCTGCACATTGCTTGTCCACACTACATGCATTTTCATTAGACCTACATTTCATTTAACCTATTAGAAAGCATTTCAAAAAAGTTCATATCAAGTGGCTAAAAATTAAGAGTAAAACACAAGAACACAAGAGATAAATATAGTTACACAGTACTAAGGTCTACTATGTTGTTTCTGTATCAGTGGGAACTACTTGGATGATATTCAAAAAATCACCTTTTCAAATTCCTGTTCGTAGATATGGCTTGAATTTTATAAAAGCCGTGCTAACCAGAAACATCTTCCTCACCTGAACACAGGCGACGCGGGGAGGTAACACTAAACCCATGTTGTCCCCGTGGACCATGGTCATAACACCAATGGTCCGCGTTGTCAGGCCCCAGGAGTTCTGATAGGCGAATTGCTTCTCTCCTGGTGTCTTTGGATCTTCAAAAATAATCTCAAACATTTTGGAAAAATTCTGCCCTAAATGGTGTGACGTTGCTCCCTGAAATAAAGAGAAAAATGTAAGCTTTAATTTTAACAACCTGTTATGCCTTCGAAAATTATTTTAGAACCACACACATTAAAATAGAACTAGACCTATTTTATCTTCCTTGACTTTTTAATATTAAATCAATTTTCAAGCGTAGCGGTGCATCAAAGAGACTAGATATAGTATAAAAATACTATGATGTGCACTGCTGTGGGCAGCCCCTTTCACAGGAGTAATGTCAGTGACAAGGTTAAACAAGACTCCCCACTTTGCTAATTCTGGACTCAAGCTTTCACTTAACCGACCTGGAGACTCAGAAATGAGACAGGCCTGCCTGCAATTAGAATGTGGTCTAGAAAGCACAGGAACTACCGATGTCTTAAGTCAACTTCTCTGGCAACAGGAGAGACCTGCAGGCTCTGCCCTCCAGCTCCACTGCCAAAAGCACCCTATGGCCCCCAGGAGGCGGACCCCCAGGCGGCCAGCTGGTGGTACCTGGATGGCTCTCCCGCTGGCTGATATAAACGCCTCCACGGTCGTCGTGTAGTCTCCGCCGGCAAACTTCTCCTTCTCAGTCTTCCTTCCTTTTACGACAGGAATGGCCAGCAGCTCTTCATACACCCGAGCATACAAGTCAAGTATCTGCAAGACCTGGAATGACATTTTAAACGCAGAAGGGGTCAAATATTGTATATGGTATACTTATGTATAATAGATCTATAAACCTGTACTATTTGGGAAAAGCACTATAAGCAATAAAAACGTTTTATGAAAAGGTTAAAGCAGCCAGTGTGAATTATTAAGGAAGACATTCCAACAAAGCAATATGAAAAGAAGTTGAACTTTTTAAAACCTACTATGTAAAATTTGAATATGAGAAAATCAATGCTTTTGAAAGATACACAGTAACTACGCACTGAAGACTAATATTTTACCCAGGGCATTATAACTTATGCTATACACTAAAGTCTAAATATACTTTCACCTGAAAATTTGAAACAGCATTTCTAATAAAATTTTAATAAGCATTTTCAAGTCTACACACATCTACATTCATTAGTTATTTTTCTAACATTAAGGTAATACAATTTTAAGTAACAAAGTAATTTATACCCAGAAATTCTTTAATGTTACTTTGTGATCAGATCAGTGTCAACGTGGAGACAGGACCGCCTTCCTTACGCTGGAAAAGGAACAGAGAAAGACACACAGAATTGTGTGAGGGCGCACTGCCCCTACCTCCTCCGCCGCCTCCTCAAATGTGGCGAACGCACTGTGCCCCTCCTGCCACAGGAACTCGCGGGTGCGCAGGAAAGGCTGCGGGTGCTTGAACTCCCAGCGCTGCAGGAGGCAGGAAGACGGTGGATCATTAGAGAGGGCTTTTCAATTCTTAATGAACCATTTTTTGTGTAAGTAATCATAATTGTGATCCCAAGTACTTCAAAAATGCATCCATCCTCCCAATCCGTTCAATACACAAATGAGGGAAGACCCAGCGCGCTTTCTGTAGATGGGTGGGTGAGAAGGACAGAGGGCAGGAGGGGCATGCACCTACCACCACGTTGCACCACTGGTTCAGCTTGATGGGCAGGTCTCTGTGGGACTGCACCCACTTGGCATATGCGGGGTACATGACTGGAGAGACACCGGAAAGCATAGTTAGTCCCTAATGGCTTATAAGAGCTAATGTATTCAATAATTAAAAGGAATTGGAGTGTTGTGTCTGTGTAAACGTGTTTCCAAATTTGCAACGGTCAGTGAGTGGAATGATTATGCATTTCATACAACAAATTAATCAAGAAAATAACTCTAAACCTGGCCATATTCTGCGTTCTTAGCAATGAGATTTACGTTCAAGAGCTAATTTGCTTTTCTGCTGTACTGGTTTTAATACCACTAAGTGCAGGTGTTATACACCCACTCTGAGTGTTAAGTTCTTCGCATTCACTGTCCCATCCAGTTCTCACAGGCACCCACAGAGAGCCATTACAGTCTCAGCACTGAGGATGTGGAGCCCTAGGTTGCAGACCTTGAAGAACTTGCTGACCCCAGCACAGTTATCGCATCAGAACCCGAACCCAGGTTAAAGCTGTCTGTCTGCTGGATCTATGCAGAGTAGGAAGCCCTTGCCACGAACTGATCATTGAAGGGGAGGTACCTGTCTTATCCAGGCCTCCGCATGACTACTCAGAATTAGTAAAACGAAACTCTGCCCATCTGGTATGTGAAAAAAAGTTGGTGTCATGATTTCAACAATGCATCACTACGCTACTATATAAGAGTATCACTACAAGCACCAAGGCACATACCATCCCTAACTAAAGACGGATCACCACCTGGAAAGGCACTGATTCTCCCAAAGCCTAAACTTCCCATGTGGTCCTTCCTCTTCCTGTGTGCCATCTTAGGAAAGTCACCTAGCCCTTCAGAGACCTTCTATTACCTGCAAAATGGACATAAGAGCTGCCTTATCCTTCCTCACTACAATGTTCTAAGAATAATACAAGATGTAAATAAAATCACTTAGTAACCCCATAGAAAGCCTCTAAGAATCTAAGTGTAATATTAAAATGAGAAAATCTATAGCCTGACCAGGCGGTGGTACAGTGGATAGAGCATCAGACTGGGACACTGAGGACCCAGGTTCGAGACCCTGAGGTCACCAACTTGAGCATGGGCTCATATAGTTTGAGCAAGGCTCACCAGCTTGAGCCCAAGGTTGCTAGCTTGAGCAAGGGGTCAGTCTGCTATAGCCCCCAGTCAAGGCACATTATGATAAAGCAATCAAAGAACAACTATGGTGCCACAACAAATAATTGATGCTTCTCATTTCTCTCCCTTCCTGTCTATCTGTCCCTATCTGTCTCTCTCTCTGACTCTCTCAGTCTCTGTCACAAAAAAATAAAAAATAAACATGACATAAAACACTACTGTTAGCAATTCTATAACTAATTCCAAGAATAAAAGTTATTCTAAGAATACGATTCCTTGGGTAGTTCTAAAAAATCATACCAGGAAAACAAAATGATGAAATTATTTAAAAGAAAATCCTGGCCCTGGCCGGTTGGCTCAGTGGTAGAGCGTTGGCCTGGCGTTAGGAAGTCCCAGGTTCGATTCCCGGCCAGGGCACACAGGGGAAGCGCCCATCTGCTTCTCCACCCCTCCCCCTCTCCTTCCTCTCTGTCTCTCTCTTCCCCTCCCGCAGCCAAGGCTCCATTGGAGCAAAGATGGACCGGGCACTAGGGATGGCTCTGTGGCCTCTGCCTCAGGCGCTAGAGTGCCTCTGGTCGCAACAGAGCGATGCCCCAGAGGGGCAGAGCATCACCCCCTGGTGAGCAGAGCATCGCCCCTGGTGGGCGTGCCAGGTGGATCCCGGTCGGGTGCATGCAGGAGTCTGTCTGACTGTCTCTCCCTGTTTCCAGCTTCAGAAAAATACAAAAAAATAATAATAAAAATAAATAAATAAGAGCGTCGGCCTAGCGTGCGGAGGACCCGGGTTCGATTCCTGGCCAGGGCACACAGGAGAAGTGCCCATTTGCTTCTCCACCCCTCCGCCGCGCCTTCCTCTCTGTCTCTCTCTTCCCCTCCCGCAGCCAAGGCTCCATTGGAGCAAAGATGGCCCGGGCGCTGGGGATGGCTCTGTGGTCTCTGCCCCAGGCACTAGAGTGGCTCTGGTCGCAACATGGCGATGCCCAGGATGGGCAGAGCATCGCCCCCTGGTGGGCAGAGCGTTGCCACTGGTGGGCGTGCTGGGTGGATCCCGGTCGGGCGCATGCGGGAGTCTGTCTGACTGTCTCTCCCTGTTTCCAGCTTCAGAAAAATGCAAAAAATAAAAATAAAAATAAATAAATAAATAGAAAATCCTTATCCTATTGCTAAAGAACTCTGTACTGAGAATAAATTCCACAGAACCTCAGTTCGCACTCACCTTTACATATGCGTTCAGTAACCTTTCTACATCGTGAACAAGGGCGACAAGCATCCCAAATGAATGCCGAGACCCCACCCTGGACTGCCTCTAACGCCGTCCTGCGCCCTTTCCCACTCCGATCCTGTCCTCACCTGTCTCACTGGTAGGACGGACGGCAATGGGCTCCGCCAACTCCGTTTTGCCAGACCGTGTCACCCAAGCAACCTAGTGAGGGAAGTCATGTTCACACATTTTTACCAGCACTGAGAGAAACAGCATAAAAGCTTGCAAATCGCTAATTCAATTTTTGCTCTATCAATTTAGGCAACTTAAGATCATTGCTGCTGTTCACTGTGACAAAGGGTACATACTTACTGTCCTTACAAATGTCAAGAGAAAAGAAAAAGCCAGTTAATTACTTAATGCAACAAACAGAATCATAACTTGCCCTGAAAGTAGATGTTTAAAATGGCCTTAAATTTTTTAAGGCTTCTCTAAATGGGTGACTGTAACTTGCCTTCTGAATTACTATTCACGGGCAAAATGAAAATACACTGTTGAGTTTATGAGGAAAAGTGGCCAAATAACCAGAGTGCACCCACCTCGGGGGCGAAGTCAGCAACGTGGGTCTTCTCCTTCTCCAGAGCACCTTGAGACACAAACATGGGGAAGTAGCAGTTCTCCACGCCCAGCTTCTTGATCTCGGCGTCGAAGAAGCCCTGGATGGCCTCCCAAATGGAATATGCCCAGGGACGGAGGATGTAGCAGCCACTTACATCGTAGTACTCAATCATTTCCGACTTGGTGATGACCTTGTCAAAACAATAGTCTTTAGGGCCCACATTGAACCAAAATTATAGAACAGGTGCCGCGAGTGTGACAGCCAAGCTTCCAATCCGGAGGCACCCCCACCCCGGTCCACCCCTTTCATGTGCGTGTAACATGGATGTTTCTATACTCAGAAACACCAGGGTGCTGCACTCCCAGAAGACCTGAACTCTATCTCCTACCTGCTCCTGCTATTCCTATCTTTGTGATGCTGGACTAATTCCTTTATCTCACCATAAAAAAAAAGAAAAAGAAAAAAGAAAGAAACCAAGTAATGACTATCACCATAGGGCTACCTCTTGATCCAACACTTCAGGTGAACATGCTCTGAGAACGGGGACATGCTAAATGACTATGCTATGTACTATTAAAGGCATGCTATCTTACTACTTTGCAGCGGACTTCAAAACCTAAAGTTGCTTTTGAGAAATTTAACACATAAAAGTCAACTGAATGCACACTTACTTGAGAATACCAGTCTGCAAGATTTTCTTCTTTTTTTGCCTCAAGCCCCAACCTGCAGATGTGAAAAGTAAAATTTAAATCCCATTGCTTAGCAACTGCTTCTAGGGTGAATGGAAATAAACCTCTAAAGTTCAAAAGAGATTCCTTTTTCTTCTGTATGAGTAATTTCTGTATTTAAATCTCTTCGATATTCATTCCTGAGATGATCTTTTAAACCTAGAAAGCAGTCAGTCATCTCATTTTGTGAGATACTGTCCACGAAATACGAGGGAAGCCAATCCTAACAAAAGCTATGATTTTACTGCAGACATCCCGTTATCTCATCCAAGTCTTAACAAGGATATATTATATATTTGTCTATTTCCTATTCACATGGCATTCTCCTACTAAAAAATAAGAAAAATGTCTTGCCAACCTGAATCCAGGCAAAATTATAGTAAGATCAGTGTCTGAGAGTAACATGTAAAAATAAAAACAATAGCTCGATGTGCACACACGTGTGCACATATAGGTATGTATTTCCTAAATAGTCCATAAATATTTTTTTAGGTGTAGTAAGTAAAAGTTCTAGAAATAGGTGCTTCTAAAATACATTAGATCTGCAATAAAAAACTATTCTAGACAATAATCCTTTTCTGGAAACACCAACAATTATTCAGGAACTGTGGTCTCATGATCCATACAGAAAACTCTACCCATGAATTATAGTTTATAAAAAGTACATCTTTTTCAAGTTTGTAAACAAGGATCTCTTGATTTAAAATCTTGATGTATTTATACTTGAATTCTCCATTGTTTTACTTCGACATATTTCAAAAAGTGGCTATATTGACTCTGGCCCTTGCCCACAGTCAGATGGTAAGGGTGGGAAGTTCTAGTCCCTCTGCCACTGTCTGTGCATCTGATCATGCCATCAATGGGCAAGAAAATAGCTGCTGTGTTCTCTTTTTTAAGGAGAGACTGTATATGACGGGAGTGATGAATGAGAAGCAGAATCTGAATTTTAACTAAACAGATCTAAAACACAGTATCTCAAAATGGAAGCTGCTGGTAACAGCTTTTTCTTCTGATTAAGCCATTAAAAGAGCCAAGAGCAAGGTTCACTCTGATTTTGGAATGGGGGCTATAGAATAATCACATTATTTACAAAGGTTGGAAGGTACTGAAACACCATCTCGCCCACCACTGCTTTGTTCTGTATCTAGCCAAACCTACTGCAAAATCCTATTGAAAATGAAGTTCTCATTGAGGCCCAACAAAAGAATATTGTTTGAAATATCTGTTCAAGGTACAAAACATGTTGGGTTAGGTACCAACTGCGCTGAAAGGAGGAGACAGACACTTATGTATGTTGTTTTTACTTATGTAATCCGATGAGAATCACTCAATGGACACAGAAAAAACTACTGACAGTGATTTCCAATTCACTGAGTGGGGAGGAGAACCCGGGAAGGCAGACGAGCATAGGACTGAGACTTCACTGAACTTCTACATTCTGAGACTCATCAATCAAGCCAGTGTGTGTGCTACCTGTTTAAATTAACAAACAGAAAAGTAACAAAAGCTCTGTGCTGACACTACACCTTCAGCATTCTCTGACTTAGTGTGACAGTCAAACTAACCCCTCCCCCAATGTTCTTTCAATGTAAGAGTTGATACATTCAAATGCCGCTTCTAGTCCAGGGGATATCCAAGCTTGTTACCTGGTCTGCTTGCGGGGTCCCTGCCCCTCTCCTGCCCCGCTGGGGGCCAGCCCCCCACCTGGGTTTCTAGGGGAGTCCTTCTTTGAGCCATCATTTTGTTTTTGTGACTTATTCTGCTTTTCAGATTTATTTTCTTTTTCTTTCTTTCTCTTGTCTTTGTCCTCAGCGCCAGTGGCAGAGACTGGCTTGTAGTCGATGCCAGTCAGAGACTTGTACTGCGCCTTAAGCTGAAGCAGGTCCTGGACAGCTGAGTCCACCTGATCCTGCAGACAACAAGAGAGAGTAGGGCATGGCGAATCACCACCCCTGCCTAGGCACCGCCTTCGGAGCTTTCTAAGCAGATTTGAGAACGCCACTGGAGGCGGGGGGGGGGGGGGGGGTGTAGGTGGTAGGGTTGGAAAATGTCATGTATACTAACTTCTGAAAATGAATAAAAGGATATGATAAACAGGGACAGACTTGTGCAAAACAGTGACTAAAAAACAGCACTATATAACTGTACTGTCCAAAAAGTAGTCATAAGCCACATGTGGCTATTCAGATTTAAATTAATCTAAAGCCAAGAAAGTTATAAATTCAGTTCCTCAGTCACAATGGCCCTGTGACTGTACTGGACAGAACTGTCACAGACCATTTCCATCTCACAAAATGTTCTATGAGCAAGCACTAGTATCTAACATGTACTCTACTGCAATTTAAAAAATCATTAAATCACACAAGTTGGACATTTCACCATTATAAAGATGACAATAGTCATGTTTCTATATTGCTAGTTCAATTCCAAAACCTATAATCAATTGTTGTTTTCCACTCAAATGAATCTGTCCCAAAAGTCCTATTTACATAAAGATAACACAATCGGCACAAACCACACCGAGGTTCAAGACAAAATCTGTCGCTTCCGAAGGAAGAGCTTTAGGGGAATAAGTCAAACAAGGAGTCTGGTCTGTACCAGGGGTCTCTAATAAGCTGGGCGCTGCCAGGGTCTAGGTCCCTGTTCTCAAGGATATTACAGACTAGAAAGAAACTGGCAATTAAAACACAATGTATTTAATTATTATGTCAGAGAAAGGCAGTGTCGTATGAGAACATCCAGTCAAATCTAGCAGGGGGTGGGGTGGGGGGATCAATGAAGACTTCTCTAGAAGACAAGATAAATGAGCTGAGAACTGAAGTCAGCCAGATCTCATGGGGCAGAAAGTGATCCAGGCAAAGAAAATAGCAGGTAATGTGAAAAACAAAACTACACACAAAACACCACACTAACCTTAGAGGCTTTTTCAGCTTTAAGTTTTCGAACGACTTCTCCCTGAGCAGCTACTTTGTCAAAAAGTACTTTGGCTTCTGGAGTCTCTGGGCCACCAGGCCCGGAGCTTCTGGTGGGACTTGGATCTGGAGCTGGAGGCAGCAGGGGCTGACCAGGAACGTACTCCTTCCCGGTGCTCTCCTTATACTGCGCCTTCAGGGCAAGCAAGCACTCCACAGCCTCAGTTACTTTCGCCTGACGGCAAAGGGGAAAAGAGAAAACTATGAAAATGTCAATCCTATATACAAGTCATCAAAACAAATGTACACACATGTACACGTAATACTGTCACCTCCCATCTCACACAGGGAGACAGACAAGGAACAGAAGAACATCTCGGCAGAGAGCCTGCGCCAAGCCCAGGGTCTGTGAGGAGAGGGGTCTGAGCACAGATCACTGTAACGGCTTTGCCGATACAAGCCTTATTATCTTAATTTCTAAAAGGACAGGAGCTAGAACACTGAAAAAACACAGTCTGGGCCCAACTAAAGAACAGTCACATCCCTCTTTTAAAAAATTATAATGAATGAGAAGGTATGATGAAATTTTAGACACTCACCTGTATACCTCATCCTCTGCTACTTCAACATAGCATAGTGAACAAGAATGGGAAAGCCCCACTGAGACACCTGTGACTCTGGCAGAGGAGGCCGGCAATTCATGCCAAGGACTCAGGCCAGAGGCCTTACAGAGTAGTACCTTCTAACCACAGACTAGCACACCACCGGGAAGCCAAGGCATCAATAAAACAGAGTACTGCAAATCACCCTATCCACGTTCTACTGGCACATTATTAGGGCAGGGCCCCAGAGAGCCGAGAGCCCCCTCAGAAGCCAGGATGCTAACATGGGTGGGGGCAGAGAACCACGGGAAGCTCTGGCACATCTACAGAGACCTGGCACCCACAGATAGCAGTCATGCCTCCCTGTGCAGCTAGTCTGTGATGCAGAGCTCTGCGGTGCAGAAGGGGAGACTGCCCAGTAGGCAGCACACAGAGCAAGTAAGGGGTGCAGGAGGGGAACCGCAGGGGAGGCAGGAGCCATAGGGAAGAGGCTGGGCTGTTCGACTTGTACTCCTTCCTCTTGTTTCTTAATTCTTAGAATTATTTATAATTAAGAGCATTTCACAGCAAAACCTACCTGATCCTAAGAAAAATGACATACATAATCAGACATACAAGAATCAAGAGCCTGACCAGGCAGTGGCACAGTGGATAGAGTGTCAGACTGAGACGCTGAGTACCCAGGTTCAAAACCCCGAGGTCGCTGGCTTGAGCATGGGCTCACCAGCTTGAGTGTGGGATTACTGGCTTGAGCGTGGGACCATAGATATGACCCCTCACGGTCATGAGCTTGAGTCCAAAGGTCGCTGGCTTGAAGCCCAAGGTAGCTGGCTTAAGCAAGGGGTCACTTGTTCTGCTGTAGCCCCCCAGTCAAGGCACATATGAGAAAGCAATCAATGAACAATTAAGGAGACTAAGGAGCTGCAACGAACTGATGCTTCTCATCTTCCTTCCTGTCTGTCTGTCCTTGTCTGTCCCTGACTGTAAAAAATCAAGAAAAGCAGACACTTCCATCAGTTTAAAGAAAATGGGGAAAAAGTTGAGGGGCTTTTCTGCAACCATTTCTACCAAACAGGTCTATCTGAAAGAGGTTCCAATTTGCACTGTTAAGTGTTCACTAGAGTTTCAAGTCAGATGGTACACGTTTTGCACACACACACACAAAACCGCACCTTTGCTTGGCAAGATTACAACTAAGGTGGACAAACCAACTCATCACTGAATAAAACATTCCAGGAACCATAAACATAGAATAAAATTCTGAAACTAGAGCATGTCTCTGAACACAGAATTAGGAACCACTGGGCCGGACTTCAAGAAATGTTACCTCCATCCCTGCCACTAAGCACCACAAACATTTCTCAGAGAGTTATACAATCATCACGTGATGCAGGATTATGTCAGCATGCACGTTTCTTCCCCAGCCCCTCCCCCTGCCACTAGATGGCGAGCTGCTGCTTATTAGTTAGTACTTCCAGGTGTTAATAGGCCTATCAGCAGGTCTCAGTAAATGCTGAGTGTTACATCAAAATGCTGGAGAGCGGATAGTGCACAAACAGCATGCTCTCCCGGCAGCTGGAGGTCACAGGCTTCGCCACAACCTCATGGGGTCCCTTCCAGCCCACTAACCTTAGGGGCCTTCTCAGCTTTCAGTTTGCGGACCAGCTCTCCTTGGGCAGCAACTTCATCATACAGAGCTTTAGTCCCCGCAGTGCTCACTGGGGGCTTGGGAGCAGACTTCTGCCCCACCATGGCTGGGTGGCTGCCGGGCTTGTACTCCTGGCCCGTTTTCTCCTTGTAGTCAGCTTTCTGAGCCAAAAGCTGCTTCACTGCCGCATCGACATCTTCCTTGGCTGCTTTCTTGGTCTTTAACTCCCGAACCACGTCCCCCTGAGCAGCTACTTTATTGTAAAGGAGCAAGGCGTCCTCCGAGGGCGCACATGTGTCAGTCAGAGGCGGCGCTGGTCCCTCCTTAGTGGGAGTGGTTGTCTACGGGGGCAGAAAACCAAAAGTAAGATTAATTCATGTCAACGGTCTCCCCACAAAATTAAATTAAACTGATGGTTTTATAATGCTTCAAATTAAAACAAAGCTTTAAAATCAGAGACCAGTTTTTCACATGTGTAAATCAAAAGCTCAAGGTGTGACACTCCCACTGGAAAGTTTCAGACTCGTCTTTCCTCGTGAACTAAGAGCTCCTGCCTCCCCCCATCACCATTTATTGACTAAGTCACCCAAAGCAGAACTGGAGGTCACTGTCTCACCAATTCTGCGTCCTGATTCGTGTGTGTCCCGCTCTGCATCCTCCATGGGCTCATCCTCTGACCACCTACACCGCCTCACCTGTCTCTTCACTGATGCTCATCTTCAGTGACCACCCAATCGCTGACATCTATCAGTCCCTACTGTGCCCCGCAGCACTCAGGTGCCCCGGGAGCTCAGATGCCGGGGACAGTATAAATAGCTGAGGTAAACCAAGCAACATCCCCGACATCTGTCAAACACCATGTGCACCACAAGCAGTGGTAACATCAGAGTGTGCTACACTACTTCCCACAATGCTGTGTCTTTGCAAAGCTAGGTGTCCCACAGCTGCTGTGTTAAAAATCAGATACCATGGAAAATCACCGTGGGACAGGAAGGGGTGTGTTCAATTAGAGCCCAAGGTTGAAGGAGAAAATGAAATTATTGTTTTTCTTTCAATTTATCATTTAAAAAGTAAAATAAAAATAAGATTAAATATATTTAACAGCAAAATATTTTTTAAATAAAATTTAAGGGTTTTTTGTTTCAACTTATACACATTATTTTTTCAAGTGGCTAAGTTACTTGGGCTATAAATGTGTATCTAGTTGTTTGGACTTGGCTACTTAATGAACACAGGGACCTGCTAGGAGTTTCATTCAGCCTCGAGGGGCCATGAAGAGCTGAGCACCAAGGGTGCTGTGACCTGAGAGCGTGAGGACCCCTGGCCTTCTCAACAGACTCCGCTTCTGCAGACATGTCACCATGTCCCGCACGATGAGGACAGAGCTGTCAGCACCAGGCACAGGACCCCAGGCAGACTGCTGAGTCACTGCTGCACAGACAGACAAAGCATGAGCTCCAGGATGAAGTGGGGAGAGGGAGGCAGGCCCAGTCCTGCACCCCCAGCAACCACACATCCCTTCCCGTCCTTCCCCTCCAGTAGCACTGACTGCCGGGGCTCTTCCCCAGGACACTCTGGACTGTGGAACGTGCGGACGGGAAACAGAAGACCATCGCTGTCCTGACACCACTAGCAACTGTTAAGAGTCCTGGGTGAGGCTTCTCGTCCAGCTCACGCACAAGGCAAGCAGCTGGTGCAGAGGCCCTGGAGAAACCCCAGCCAAGCAAAGCTCAGACAAGCACACTGGCTGTCAGAAAGGAGAGGGTCTGCTCCAGCTGGACTAGGGAAGAAAACCTGCTAGAAGTATTCTTTTAATCTAGTTGCTGACTTTTTCACATAACATTGGAAATTTTAAAAATCTTAATTTGTAAGGTTATTTTAAACTCTTACACACCAAAACAAAACCCCCAAAAGTAAGAGCTGTTGTCTTCTTCAGTCTCCACAGCGAGAAAGGCAACCATTTGTAAAAGTAAGAGTATAGCTTGACCAGGCAGTGGCGCAGTGAATAGAGCATGGGACTAGGACACAGAGGACCCAGGTTTGAAACCCTGAGGTCAACGGCTTGAGCATGGGCTCATCCAGCTTGAGCGTGGGCTCACTGGCTTGAGCACAGGGTCACTGGCTTGAGCCCAAAGGTCGCTGGCTTGAGCAAGGGGTCACTTACTCTGCTGTGGCCCCCTAGTCAAGGCACACATGAGAAAGCAATCAATGAATAACTAAGAAGCCACAATGAAGAGTTGATGCTTCCCATTTCTCTCCCTTCCTGTCTGTCTGTCCCTATCTGTCCCTCTGTCTCTGTCACAAAACACACACACACACAAACACACACAAAAAAACTAAGATTCTAAACCTAAGAATAAGAAAGATCAATGATTAGAGACATATCGGTAAAAGGCAACACCTACCTCATTTTTTATTGTTTCTATTTTGGTCTTTTCCTTTGACCCAGATGTCGGCATTTCCTTTGTGTGCCCATCAGGAATGTATATTAAAACACAAGGGGCTTCTCTGCAGCTATGCGGGCTACAAGGAACATGAGGGGCCAGAAGAGGTTACTTGAAACAAATTACTTGAACAGCAATTAAAACCAAGTCCTTGATTCATTCAACGGCATTGCGTTCATGCTCTTCAAAATATGAACAATGCATTCTCTTATCTGAATCAGAGGTTCTTCAGAGTAGTTTAAAAACAATGTATATATTAATAAAAACTGACCATGCTAATTATAAACACCCAATTTATGAATGTGCAGAGCTGTGAACATGCTAACCCACAAGGCACCAGAGGCACCAGTGAGGCTGACAGTCTCACTCTTGACTTAGACAGCAATTCATTACATATAAGCAGAGTAACTCCTGCAGAACATTTAATAAAAATGTCTCAATTCTAAAGGGTAATTAGCAAAATCTACTGCCCTAAGACTATTCACAAGCAAAGATTTTCCTCAAATTTTATAGTAAAAGCCAACATAAACATAAAGAATGTAGTAACAATAGGATCTCCACATCTCGTCAATATTTTTTCTTTTTTTCGTATTGTTCCGAAGTTAAAAGCAAGGAGGCAGTCAGACAGACTCCCGGCATGCGCCCAACCGGGATCCATCTGGCATGCCCACCAGGGGGCGATGCTCTGCCCATTTGGAGTGTCACTCAGTTGCAGCCGGAGCCATTCTAGCGCCTGAGGCAGAGGCCACAGAGCCACCCTCAGTGCCCGGGCCAACTTTGCTACAATGGAGCCTTGGCTGCGGGAGGAGAAGAGAGAGACAGAGAGGAAGGAGAGGAGGAGGGGTGGAGAAGCAGACAGGCGTGTGCCCTGACCAGAAATCGAACCCAGGACTTCCATATGCCAGGCTGACGTTCTACCACTGAGCCAACCGGCCAGGGCCTCGTCAATATTTTTATCAACAGTTTTATTGAGATAAAATGTATATATCAAAAAACCCTTTGAAAGAACACAATTCAGTGATTAGATAAAGTGTGCAACTACCATCACTATCTAATTTTAGACATTTCTATCATCCCAAAGAGAAACTCTCAACCCTTTACCTTCACTTTCCAGTCCCCCATTCCTCCAGACCATGGCAATCACTAACCTACTTTGTTTCTATGGATTTCTCTATTCTGTACACTTGATATTTAGACTGGCTTCTTTTATTCAGCACATGTTTATAAGGGTCGTGCATGTTGTAGCATAAATCAGTACTTCATTCTTTTTCATGGCTAAATACAATAATATTCCTTTATTGATGAACCATTTTGCTTATTTATCAGCTGATGAACATCTGGGTTGTTTGTACTTTAAGCTATAATGAATAATGCTGCTATGAGCCTTTGTGTACAAGTTTTCGTGTGAACACATCATTATTTGTAAGTACATACTGAGAAGTGGAATTGCTGGGTAAAACAGTGACTCTGTGATTTAAACTTCTTGAAGAACTGCCACACTGCTTTCCAAAGTGATGGTATCACTTTACATTTCCACCAGTAATTATGAAGGTTCCAATCTCTTCACATCTCTAACACTTGTTATCATCTCTGATTACAGTCACCCTAGTGGGTAAGGAGTGCCATGTCACGGTGACCTTGACTTGCACCTCCCTAGTAACTACTGATGACAAGCAGCTTTCCATGTGTGTGCTGACCTTTTGCATATCTGCTCTGGAGAAATGTTTTATTTATAATTGGACTACATGAAGATGAATTATGAGATGGTTTAGTTTTAGAAGTAAATTTGTTAATATTATGCTGTTTCTAAAATACCACTGATTAAAGTCAAGTCTGCAATACTAAATACAGAAAAACAAATCAAACTAGACAGAGGATTGCTAGGTACAGTATTTTAGTGGAAGTTCAATTCAAAAACATGATTTACTAGAAGCACTTCCCACCTTTTCATTCAGCTGTTCAGTGACATTCATTTACCTGACAGGCTCATACGGCTGATCACATATGAAGAATCCCCTTCTCTGGAGCTGTATAATGTCTCCTTTCTTCAATTCCTTAAGGCAGGGATCCCCCAGCATGAGTTCCTCATGCTGTAAAGATGACATAGATGAAAGAAAATATACTTTTTTCAAAATCGGAGCACTAAAAACTCGACTATGCAACAGTTTTTCCAGGAGCTGAAATATTCCTGTTTTAAACATATATGTTAAGAACTTTACTACTTAAGACATACAATAAAACAGAGAAGTATTAAAATAAATAACTATATTTATTGTCATTTTATAAACTGGCTTCAGGAAACCTTTACACTAACTTGCTCGTTGTCCCACCATGACTATGAAGCACATGGACCGAAAAGGCCCATTAACGAAGCCCTTAAGCATGAGAGCCCTCGAGCCAGGATGCCTGGTTTTGGATCCCAGCTCCCCCATGCCTGTCTGTCCTCGGGCAACTCACTATGACCCTCACTATGCCTCACTCTCTACCATCTGTAAAATGGAAACATGACTCTTTTACATCTTTTTATTTTAATAAAAATCCTTTCCATTTTATTTGAGGAACCAAATACCTAACACTAATTCTAAAACTTCTAGAGAAGTGTCCAGAGCAGGGAAGCTGAAGCACCGTTTCCAGGTTACCTTACTGTTCTTGTTGACGTACTGCTTGAAGTCCTCATCTTTCCCCAGCACGGGCTTCGTGATCAGGTGCTCATAGGTGACACAAACCGCTGGGATGGGAAGAGCCCGGGCTGTCTCCGCAAGCCAGGTGATCTTAGTGGTTTTCTTGTAGTCTTTGTTCTCCAAATTCAGCTTTGCATCAAGAGATACAATTTTTCCATTCGCATTTCTAGGTATAAAATTTAAAAGTTTTTTTTAAAAAAAGAAACCCTAACTGCTGTAACAGCATCTCTAACAAAGGACAGGGGATTTTCCGTAACAAATAAATAATGAATATTTGTAAAAATATCAAATCAAACATTTATTTGCATTTTTCAGACATATACTGGTTAAGAGATAAATAAAATATAATCCCTGCTATCAAGATACTAATAATCTCCTGGACAACAGAGCCACACACATCTGATGAAGAGCATGAATACAGTTACAAAATTCAAAGTTACCTGCACAAAACATCAAAAAATCTAAAATAATATATTTTAAAACTTACCAATTACTTAAAATCATATGAAACGACTAGACAATTAAGAAGCCAGAATTTACATAAATTTATTTAGCATACTATGTTCCATTTATGTCATCTTAAAATCTATTTAGTAAGTAGAACACACCATAGTCACTGGAAAGTTCACAGTCATCATTAAACACTTAATTTTAAAGCATACTTTAGGATAAAGAAAATATATATAAATTTTTCAAAGAATTCTTCCATCAGGCACCTGTGTAACGAGAATTAGATGGTAAAATGGGATCCTAAAACATCAGAACTATTTATGTCTAGATGAAGTAATTTTTAGCATCACAGGCAAAAGCTACCCCGACAGCCTATTATTAGTCAACTGGAACCTACATGGAGAGAACAGCACCATCGAAATTTGCAGCATGTGTGCCTGGGCAGGTGTACAGTCAGCCACGTGAATGTAGCGGAACTAGTCAATTTTTAATAAGCGAACAGACATAAAATACCTTCCCTCTATATTTATTTGAAATCAAAAGTTCTTACTTGTGTATTTTAGTAACATTGATGTTGCCCCAATTTATGAACGTCACCATCTCCTCCTCTGAGAACGTCTCCGCATCAGCACCTTCAATGAAGACTCTGGGGCTGTACCACACGGGTTTTAAGCCCACGTCAGGATTCTGATTGATAAAAAGGGGGAGTGCTGGTTAAAATAACTTACTCCCTGACCAGGCAGCGGCGCAGTAGATAGAGGGTCAGACTGGGATGTGGAGGACCCAAGTTCAAAACCCTGAGGTCGCCAGCTTTGAGCGCAGGCTCATCTGGTTTGAGTAAGGCTCACCAGCTTGAGCCCAAAGTCACTGGCTTGACCAAGGGGTCACTAGGTCTGCTGTAGCTCCCAACCCATCAAGGCACATATGAGAAAGCAATCTAAGGTGCCACAACGAAGAATTGATGCTTCTCATCTCTCTCCCTTCCTGTCTGTCCCTATCTGTCTCTCTCTATCACAAAAACAAAAAACAACTTACTGAATCTTGGGTGGAAATTTCCATATTCCTCCATTTTAGCCTTTAACCAAAAAATGTTATCTGTGTTAGTTGGAATCCCAGCTCTGTGACACTGGCTACTCAACTGACCAGTAATGCCAATAAATCTAGACAAGGCGGCCTGTCCGTGAGACAACTCCCAACCCAATTCATTCTGCTCTGAGATGTGACAGTATTTCCTGACCCTCCAACCAGAATCTGCTCTGCTGTCCTTAGAATCCCACTGCTTTGTTTTTGCAGCAAAGAAGAAAATAAAGTCACTCCTGACCAGCAGCCGCAGATGACAGCACAACAGATATCACACCCTGGCAGGAAACTGTGAACCTTTCGTATTTTGGAAGACAAATTTTAAAGGTAGAACTACAGTATTTCCCCCGAAGTAAAACACATCTTAATTTTGGGGCCTGAAATTTGAAAAAAAAAAATGTACTACATAAAATTATTGAACTCAAATTTTATTCATCATAAAATTCATGCAACTCCTCATCACTGTCAAAACTTCCATCCATTAGCTAGTCCTCATCTGTGTCTGATGACGAATCATGCCTTCATATATTGCCTCATCCTCAGTTCCATTTATGGCACATGTCCACAACTTCTACAACCACCGTATGAGACACACACAGTTTTTAGACCCCAAATTTTTCGGGAAAGGGTGCATCTTATACATGGGGAAATACAGTATATATGTAACAAAGTTTCTGCCTTTTCAGTATAGATTACACGAAGAAGATAGATTTCTGGGGAATTAAAAGAATATTAGACTTGTTAAATTTCAGTTTTAGAGAGGATTCAAAAGAAAAAATGTACAAAGATCCTCTGAAACAAATGTTAGACAGCATGTATTTAATAATTTCAATAATTAAACCAATGCATTTGAGAAGCAGCAGTATTTTGTGCTAGGCTCAGAACAGAATACTGACTGACAGGCTAAGTATGGGAAACGGTAATATGTAATGAAAATTCCAGAGATCAAACTGAGTAATCCAGTCGTCATTTAAAGTGCATTTCCTTATCAATTAATTCCAGTTTAATGATGAGCAGTAATTTCATTTATGCTATTTGACTGTAACAGTCATTTTAACGAATAAGCACCCTTAAGGAGTTTTATTCTCACCATTTACATTTTAAAAATGTCGCCCTGGCTGGTTGGCTCAGCGGTAGAGCGTCGGCCTGGCGTGCGGGGGACCCGGGTTCGATTCCTGGCCAGGGCACATAGGAGAAGCGCCCATTTGCTTCTCCACTCCCCCCCCCCCTTCCTCTCTGTCTCTCTCTTCCCCTCCCGCAGCCAAGGCTCCATTGGAGCAAAGATGGCCCGGGCGCTGGGGATGGCTCCTTGGCCTCTGCCCCAGGTGCTAGAATGGCTCTGGTCGCGGCAGAGCGACGCCCCGGAGGAGCAGAGCATCACCCCCTGGTGGGCAGAGCATCGCCCCTGGTGGGCGTGCCGGGTGGATCCCGGTCGGGTACATGCGGGAGTCTGTCTGTCTCTCCCCGTTTCCAGCTTCAGAAAAATTAAAAAAAAAAAAGTCAGTAAACTGCACATTTAAGCTAACTGTAGTGGGTGATACATACATCAGACATCATTATTCACCTAATCAGATCAACTAATGTCTTACACACACACACACACACACACACACACACTCTCTCTCTCTCTCAAATCTTAGGGTTCCCCTAAAAATAACTCAAATCTTTCAAATTAAAAAATATGTAATGTCATACATAGACAATCACTTAGGACAGGATAGCTATTCATGACGCACATCACCTAATATATAAGTTAGTCTATGAATATAACATAGCTCTGATTTATCAGTCTGTTAGTGTATGAGTGAGTCTATGGACACAATCTTTATTATATAATAAAGATATTTATAGACAACTCACAAAACTGGAAGAAAAGGATCTCCTTTTGCTTCAAAGCACCCAAGAAAGTCAAGACTACCCAAGACAATAACTATGGCTGATCTAAGAACTTCCTCCTGCCCATATCTGAGATTTACATTCGGAATTTAGTACAAATTTAGCAAAGAGCACTGTGACAAACTGGATACAAGTCATGAGTTAGCATTACTAGATCCAACGTTCTGGCTTAAAGACAAAGGCATGAGTTAGTGAATGACCTGGTTAATGGAGAATGTGCCTCAATTTCCACATAAAGGTCAGAGTGTGAACCGGAATGCCTCATCTCTCAAGAGTCCCAGAAGAGATGGATTCTTACTACACAATAATATGTTACCTCCATAGAATAAAAAACAGACACCAACCGAGAGTAGCAGTTCTGTGTGATGCTCTGTAGATTTTATTTTACATACTTACTTTTTTTAAGTGAGCAGAGGGGAGATAGTGAAACAGACTCCCTCATGTGCCCCAACTAGGATCTACCCGGCAACCGCCATCTGGGGCCAATGCACCGCCCACAGGGGACCTTTGTAGGTTTTACTAGAATAAATTTCTCCAGCAAGAAGGCCACAAATATATTATTCCAGTTAGCATCAAATCCTGACAAAATGATTTCCAGATCACCATATGCCACCAGAGCACACTGTCCCTCCCTGCTTTTATCTACCCTGCCCCTTCGATGAGAGAACAAGGTGGTGAATCTGCAGTCACCTTTGGGTGTTTGGCGACTTCTTTCATCTCTTCCCGAGCTTCCGGGATGTTCACTGGGACCACCTCCTTCTTCAGTAACGCGATGTATCGTGGCGCCACCGGGTCAATAACCTGCAATGAGTGCATCCTCGTGTTACAGCATTCAGATATTCTTTACGTCTCATAAATAATAGCAGCACAGGAATACTACCTGGCTTTCTCTGTTACTGCATTTACTAATTTTTTTATCTTCTAACTCTTTTCTAGCATTTTAACTGTCAGGTAGAACAGAGAGGAACGATCATAATGAAGACCACATGAAGAACTGGGAGGTCTTTTCCAAGAATGGGTGCCAACAGGGGAAGAGAAACTGACTGGTTAAAGCATAACAGAGTATTTTGAAAATAATCTCTAACTCTGAGATTAGAAGATACGGAAAACTTATCCTGTGAAGTAATACATTAATCCTACATGTGAATATGATATTCAATTTTGTATTGTTGGAAAAGTCCATTTTGAAGAAATACAGACGTGTTTTAGCATAATTTTCCAAAATCAGTTTTAGGCAATACATTACCAACAAAAGTAGAATAGCATTAGGTCACTATAATAAGGCAATTGTATAGATTAAAAATAGAAACAAGCACTTCTACTTGTCTGCATGCTGTATATACAGAGATCACTGTATTCCCAGTACCTAGTGAGGGTCTGGCACATATAGGTAATCATTAAATACATGCAGATTAACTACTAGTTTCCTGGAAAGATGAAAAGTCAGGCTAAGAAAACAAGGATTGACAGCGTTTTCAGAGGGATGTTGAAATTATGAACCACCCCTATCTTGCTGTGTCCTTCATTCATTTCTCCCTTCTCTTCTCTTCCACGGAGAATACACTTTGTGAATAAAGCTTTTCCCAAAGCCATGTGTGAAGTGCTGCAGATAAGCTGAAGCTAATGCCCTTGTGCTTTAGCAGATGATGCTTCAGAAAACACCGAGTTACTGAGAGCAGGCAAGTGTCCAAGGATTGATGCTTAGCACTTACTTTACAACGCAATGGCATGAAACTTAGTTCATGGACACTTCCCTTATGTTTTATTTGCAGAGCTTGGAAGGAAAGACAGAGCCAGCTATAAAATCTCAAAGCAGTAATTAGAGACTGAATGTGATATGAACCCTAAATAAGAGATGTGCCCCAGAGGCCACAGGGAAGGGAAAAGTAAAGGAATGTAGAAAGGAGTCACGAAGGCAGCAGCAGGAACAAAACACAAGTACCTGAGCAGAATGACTTCATTCTGATGACCATCACAATCTTATACTGAACTGTGCTTTTTAAGTTTCCAATTATAGATGAGATCCAACATTATTTTATATTAGTTTCAGGTGCACAGCAGTGATTTGACATTTATATAATTTACGAAGCGATCCCACCTCTAAATACCCATGTGACACCATGCATAGTCATTACCATATTATTGACTTGATTCCCTGTGTAGTACTTTACAGCACCAGTAAAACTGTAATACGTTTATAAGATGGTGCTTAGCGATTAAAGATCCCAGACTTAGGAAGGATAAAAAAGCAGATGGAAAAATCCTCATCTGCTTTCCCTCCCTCCCACACCGCCACTGGGAAGACAGGAGGGCCTGGTTTTGTTTAAAGACACCAGTGCACACACATATCAGTAGCACAGAAGAGATAAGAGCATCGACTCCTGGAAACTGAGACATATGGACGCGTCACTTCTCTGCTCCATCCACCCAGGCAGCTGGCTCTCCCCCACATTAGCAGAAGGGCCACTCAGTCTGTGAGAAAGAGGGTGTCTAGATCCTGAGGGTGTCTAGATCCTGGCCGACACCACATGCAGCTGGCGGAGGGGAGCAGGGATAACCGAGCTAAGGGTGCCCTCCATGGGCCCCGTCTGGTTCCAGATCCCTGGCAGCCCAATCTGAACACTCAGGCAGGTAAGTCAAAGACACAATCCCGGAAACTCTTCCTAAACTAAGAAATAAGACATGAAGTCACTGACAAGGAGACTCTTCAGCTAACTGGCCCAGCCAGTTCCCCCCCACCCCCCTTGAGGGTCAGCTGACATATCCTCATCCTTCCCTCAGGCCTCCAATTACTGGTAGTCCCCCGTGTTAAACATGAGCAGACAACCAGGCTAACCAGACATCTGAAAAAATGCCTTTGATAGCAAATAAAAACCCAAATAACCTGGAGGAAATACTATTAGTATTATAACCATGAAACAGGAAGAGGAAGTTATTTTGAAAATTCAGGAAATAAAAGAGAAATCTTGGAAACCCAAGAGCATAAATGAACAAGTTAACAGAAGGGTCACAGGGCACGTCTACCAGGGGTCACAGGGCACGTCTACCAGGGGTACAGGGCAGGTCTACCAGAAAGTAGTCAAAGACAGAAAATGAAGTTTGAGGACCAGTCCAGGAGGGTCAACACTTGCTCAGGAAGAGTTACAAAGAGAAGGAAGAAAACAAAGTAAAGAAAACACACAAGAAAAAAATTTCAAGAAACCTTCCAAGAACTGCAGGAATGTTTACAGAATGCAAGCCACATTCTTCCAATGGCTATGGATAAAAACAGACCCACCCCACAGCACGACGTCATGAAATTTCAAAGTGAAAAAACAGGTCGTAAACAAGTCTCAAAACTCTTCTTCCAAGATGTGGCACATATACACTATGGAATACTACTCAGCCATAAGAAATGATGACATCAGATCATTTACAGCAAAATGGTGGGATCTTGATAACATTATAAGGAGTGAAATAAGTAAATCAGAAAAAAACAAGAACTACATGATTCCATACATTGGTGGTACATAAAAATGAGACTAAGAGACATGGACAAGAGTGTGGTGGTTACCAGGGGTGGGGGGAGGGAGGACATGGGAGGGAGGGAGGGAGAGAGTTAGGGGGAGGGGGAGGGGCACAGAGAACTAGATAGAGGGTGGCAGAGGACAATCTGACTTTGGGCGAGGGGTACGCAACATAATGACAAAATAACCTAGACATGTTTTCTTTGAATATATGTACCCTGATTTATTAATGTCATCCCATTACCATTAATAAAAATTTATTTAAAAAAAAACAAAAAAAAAACTCTTCTTCCTCCCAGGCCCCTTCTCAGGGAGCTGACAAGGGTGCAGCAGAGCACAGCAAGAGACGATGAAAAGAGAAGGAAGACCACAAAGTAGACGAGCCGCCCCAAAGCAAAGCAAAGGGAACTCTGGGAGACGAGGGAGGTTGACTGCGGAGACAGCTGTGCTCGGAAGCAGACCGGCCACTGGTCTCGGCCAGGTCCCGGCAGCAACAAGGCTGCAGCAGACACGTCTCCAAGGGGAAACTGAAAGAGGATCTGAGGCATGTGGACATTTTGGGAGAAAAGGTTAGACAATTTGTGCAGTCTGAGACAGAAAACTGAACAAATGGGGGGGAGGGGGACCAAATCAATCAACTACAAGAAAACCAACAACTTACGAGAAAAGTTAGAGAACTCATCTCCCATTGTGAGAAGTCAACTGATAATGTCTAAAACTAAAAAATCAAGAAGTAGCATCATATGTTATTTAGATAAATGGGCAATGAATTCCAAAAGAATTACCTAATGGAGCTGAAAGTGATTTCTCTAGGGAGAGAAGATGGAAGGAAGAGAGGAAAACGGGGTATGCTTTCCATCTTAACAGACCCTACAGACGGCTGGACTATAGGGAAACGTGCTTCATAAATCTCAACTAAGCGTACGTCTGTACCCTTATCAAAACTTAAAACCGTTCAATTTTGGGTGGTTAATAAAAAGTACAGTAATGTTCACTTTGCCTGTAAATTCTGCTTGTATTTATTATTAGTAACTGCAGCAACAGAAAGAACCAATTAATAATTCCTTTATGTATCGAAAAACTAAACACAAAAGACAATAAAATAAATTCGAGACACATGCGAGACGAGCATACTCGAGGCAAGGCGTCAGCACACTCAAGCAGCAACACGAACAAAGAATTTACAGCACACAATCACAGAACAGAAACAGTGTACAACACGGCACGGGAGGGATTTGCCTTATTATAGTGTCTGAGCACCTGCTTCCAATTAGTAATATCACCCGTGTCAATATGCAGTATTCCTCATTTGATGTTCATTTAAGAAACACTTTTCAAAAAGCCAGACTCAGTGAGACACAGGAATCGTGGTTATGAACCTTCAAAGTGACTCAGTGGAAGCCGTGACTTTCAAACCCTGTTCTCTCTGCACATAGGTGACAGGAGAACAGAGTCAGCCGAATCTTTCCTTTGCCACTAAGAAAACGAGACTGCAGTTTCTAAAACCAGGAATAGTGCATTCTCAATGGGTTTGTATGAGCAAGTCTTCCATATAAATGTGATTGTGCTCCTGAGCTATTCAACAGCTCAGGTTATAACATGGAATATGCCAGAAGCTATGTGCTAAGTAAGGCAAACAAAAGCATCAAGTAATACCTTCTTACAGAGAGCTCGCAGCTTGGAAGCAGAAAAATGAAATGCAGAATGTTCATAAAAGATTTCCGGAAAAAGCTCTTACTGTTCCCACAACTCCAAGTAAACTTGTTTGAATCACTGTTACTCGTTTGGTCTAGTTTATAGTATTAACACTCTCTATGTATTTAAAAGAGGAAAACATTCCATTTTCCTGAAAGACTGCAAAATAATTTTTCACAAAATTTTCTCTACTATGAGCACACTAATGAAATCTATATGTCGGAGTTAGGCACGAGAAAACAGGGTTAAGAGTCAAAACATGTACCTTTTTGTTAAATGCCCAAATTTTGTCCCATTCCATGTTCACAACTGAACGTGAAGAGCCCTAGAAAACAATAATAAAATGATTTAAAAAACAAGAAGTGTTCATTAGAATACTTTCTTTAACCTAAGTTATGCCTCTTAGAAAAGAGTAAGCCCAATAGTTCCTTGTAAGTTCATTTCTGCTAGAATATAAACTTACGTACAAGCTAATTTGGTACTTCCACAGAGTCAACAGCAACCTACTGCACTGGGTAAAAACACTACCGCTGCCTCTGTCCAACCCTAACTTGGGAGTTTAGGAGAGTCTCAGTTCCATTATCAACAGTGTTAAACATACTCTTTTTAAACATTATTCTGCCCCTGCATTGTAAGGAACAAATCAGGAACAGAAAAAAAAAAAACAATAAAGACCCAAGGGCTGTAAGGAGACACCCAAAAATTTAGACAGAGACCCTGGAAAGCACTACGCACCTGTGCAGCAATAAACTGTTTCAGTCCTTCAACTGTCATCCCTCTTCTCAGCACACCGCGAACCGTGGGAAATCTCGGGTCGTCCCTGGGAAACAGGGACATTTGTAAGTGCCAAGGAGGTATTTTTTAATGTGTAGATGCAGAGAGTACAAAATACGTTAATGAATAATATTACATTCAGCTTGTTAAATATCTGGAGGAAGAGCTGGCTGGAATAATTGGGTAGGTCCCAACACCAGAGAGCCCAAGAGCATGGAAGAAAACTGCTGACTAGGCAAATACTGCTCAGTGAAATAATTGCACTACCGGAAACTGTAAAGGCACATTTGAGGAGAGACACAAAGGTAACATCTTCAAATACAGAAAATCCAGGCACTAAAACATCAGTTGATTTTTATTTAAGAACATTTGAGGTCCCTATTCTATATATGCCCACAAGACCAGCTGTGAAGGACTAGACTCACGAGCCCTTTCCTACTGAACACTGAGGTCTGCAAGGGACGCACCACCTGTTTATTTGTACGTGCCATAGTCCACACCCTACTCTGTGTTTGCAGCACTGAAACAATGCATGAAAACAAACAAAGACAGGGACCAGCACCCCTAGAGGCCAACACCCCACCCTCCCCACCCCTCAGACAGTGGAAGTCATGACACACCACACCCTCACTGCCTCTTGATTCCAGGCCACAGCGAACATACCATCCATCCACCACTCCTTCATTCACAAACCAGGTGAGTTTCCTTTTGGACAGCACTGTGTTATTGAGATTTAGCCGACTATATTCCCAAATATATGGCTTTCTTATGCCCAAAGCTTCAATAATCCAGTAAAACTGCTCATCTCTGTCATGGTACTCCGTGGTTCTCAGGGCGTGCGTAACGCCTTCAATGCTGTCCACGATGGGGCAGGCAAAATCGTAAGTCGGGTAAACACTAGGAAGAAAAGGAAGTCTTTTTTAAAAGTCAACATGAAGCATTTGACACTTCCCATTTTAGATTAGGCATTATAAGCAGTAATGCTAATTTAAAATATAATTCTTTACAAGTTAGGAATTTCTTAAAACCAACATAGGACTCATAATAATCAAAATATATCAAAACACTATCAGACTTTGAGAACCAGGAATCAGTTTCCCACTCAATATTCAAACAGTAAAGCAAATCTGCAATTTGAAAGACACTTGGTATTGGTGCCACAATCTCTACAAGTTTCCGCAATGACCAATGTATGCCATGGTCGGAAGTAATCAATATACATAACAATTTTGAGGAGATTTAGCTTTACAATATCTTAATCCCACACTCAGGTATACTGAATTACTTTTTTAATTAACTGCTTTCAAGAACAAGAGAAGAAAAATTATTAGGTAAATTAGAATTCCATAAGATAGGATACCCCTAAAAAATTTCTGCCTAAAAAATGTACATAACACATAAGTTTTAATTTAAATTTAGAAAACATATATATTATTGCATTATGACCTCTAATTTTTAAGCTACAATTGCATTAGGCTTTGCAATTATTTGATACTGAAAATGTGGATGCTAATTCACTTTCCTAAATGTTTTCCAAGTGTTTACTTAAAACAGGAGAAATCACCTGTTAAAATGAAGGACACACAGAACACAACCACACTCATAAGTATCTGTCTATAGAAACACATACCAGCATCCCAGAGTTTAAAGAAAGTCACATTAGCTAACCAGGTAATCACTATAGTCACCAAATTCTTCAGAAGTTATAATTCAGTATGTGTATGTAATAGACTGCTTCAAAGTATAAAAAACATATTCTACAGTTACTTTATAAAGTAATTTAATGAAGGAGGGACCATTTAAAGGAAAAACCTATCAACCTGAGAACCCAAAAAGAAAACTAATTGAAAGTAGGAAAAAAACCCCAAATGATTCTTTTACTGTTTCTACTTTTATAAATCTTCATTCTATCACATTTATGAATTAATTTATGCCTAGCAGAATCAACGTTTATAATAGGAAGAACCTTCATCTACAGATACACACCACAGTATAACTACTCAACACATTAAAAAGCCATGGTAGGCAGCCTCAAGGACTCTTATAGATACAGGTGACCTTAACCTGAATCGATAGGTAACTGCCTGAGAGGCCTCCTGCTCTCCCAAACATCTGCTCATGTGTGATGCATGACAAAGCAGCACAGTCCGGAGCAGTGCACAGACAGCTCGGAGGAGAGCCCAGAGGGGACCCTAGAGGAGAGCCCAGAGGAGAGTCTAGAGCAGCACCCGGAACAGCACACTCCGAGTGCACAGACAGCATGGAGCAGAGCACATGAAGACAGAGCCTTACTTGTATTTGCTCCCTGTCCGGGGGTGTGGCTGGATTTTGCAGCGGTACAGCGCCGGGTCCCTCATGCACCCATTGTTACTGCTCATGTCAATTTTTGCTCGCAAGCAGCAGGACTGACCAAACTGGCTCCCTTCTTTCATTTCTTCCCACATTTGCAGATTCTTCTCAACAGCTATAAAATGATAATGATGTCAGTTTATCTAACACATTCCTAAATTGGGTTGGGCACAAATTATTTTAATAGTGCTGTAACTTGATAGATATACATGTTCATGTTCCGGTTTTATGTTAGAAGCACACCCCACTAGTTTAAAAGTGCTGTAACAGTTCCAATATCTGGTACCAAGAGCAAACGCATTGCCTTTTATGCAGAAGTCTCCCAGAACACTTAGGAAATGCTCCTCGTAAATGTGTTTTGGAAGGAAAGTTAATACATCCCATATGTAGTACTGACGAAAGCTAAGAGAAGTGCTATGAGGTCTCAAGGTTTCCCTCATCTGGTGTCCCCAGCTGCCATCACAGCCCAACTAACTGGCTGGCCCCTCAAACTGTGCCTTTGCAGCAGAAGCCTTCTTCCTTTGCCGCCTCGCGCCCAGGGGACAGACCACAGGCATCGGCGCTACAGCCCGTGCCCATCTGGAGAACACGGCTCGGGCTGAGAGCCTCAGCCCGGGGGCTCCCTGAAAGCCCCGTCTGTCATTCCAGTGGGAAGCAGGACACTCTTGGATCCGAGAAAATGAGAGATGGTAGAAAACAGAGAGCCAGACAAGGAATGCTACATCACAAGGGACGACAGCCCTAACTACTTCAAAATATCAAGGCCTGCCCCACACCGATAAGACACCTGTCAAATGAGGGTTCTCTGTGGACACCACCGAAGAGACAATAGACACTTCACCTTCTCTCAAAGGATCAAATTAGGGCTAAAAGTCCAGCTGGTAACTGAGAAATATGAAAAAACTAAAAAAATAAAAAACTAAAAAAAAAAAAAAGACTTCTGTAACAATTTGAACTTACTATACTTCCCAAATGTAACACTCAAGACTTTGATATAATAGTGTGGAGGTTCTAGCAACATAATTACAGAATGAAAACAGCCTAATTCTGAAGCTCGGGGACAAGTGACCAATATGTTGTCAAGTGTATTCCAGAGATACAGAGTAACAGCAAGCTTATGTACTAGATTCACATTACTCACATGCTGAAAGGAAGACTTAGGTGAGAATAATATTATCACCAAACATCTGAGAAAGGCAAAGCATTTAAACTGAGAAAGACACAGAAATCCTGCAGGAGGAATCACTCACACAGAACGAATGAAACGCAAAAGCCTACACTGTCGCAAGTGAGATGTTGGCTTCACAACCTCACGTGCAGTTGTGACACCAACAAGTAACAGAGGACAGAGAAAGAAAAAAGGTCTCTAAGAGATAAACTAATGTATGCATCGTATTCCTGAATGTGTTTCAAACCATCATCTTTCACAGAAGAGACAACCCATTGTACTAAAAGTATAGAATACAAGAACACCGATTAGAATATCAAACACTAAATGTGCCTTACAGTTTTCTCTGTGTTTGGACTCTATCCTCTGCTCACGTTCGGCCTTCATCTGCTCAGCAGGAGTGTCATCCACATACGCCTTCCCATCCCGAATGAGCTTCTCGGCATATTTCATTATTGTTTCGAAGTGGTCTGAGGTGTAAGTGAACTGATCGGGTTTGATATGTAACATTGCGACGTCTTCCAGGATCACCTGCAGTAAAAGCCCAAAATCATCATCAGTGTACCTTCTACGTTGCCCTGTGTGTTTTCAATCCTTGATACTGCATTTGGGCAAATGTAATAATACACCATCGGTCTTATTTAGTCTGAAAATGGTTGTGCAAGTCATATGGTATTAGATCAGAAAAGGAAAAGAGAAATTCATTATACTAGCCTCCAAATGCTCAGCTGAGAAAGCTGATCTCATGACGGGGCTTACCATTTATTCTGGACAAGCTGGTTAATATTGGCCAAACTGACAATTATTTGCCCTCTGAATACAATGCAGTGCTTCTGAATCAAGATGAGATAAGAGGCTAGGAAACCATTACATTTTCCAATACCTAGTTAGTGTCGGTTTCATAAACTTAGAATTACGTGACAAAAAGGAAAACTGCCTCTAGTTACCAATTCATTTAAGAAAATGGTACTTACAGGAAAATGGAGCAGTTAGGTAAATTCTACAACAATCAAGGAAGAAAAAAAAACAGCAATTCGGAGTTTTTTGGTATGGGAGCTCAGTATTGTTTGGCTTAGGTCTCAGACACAGGATACAATGACAAAGGGAAAAGCATCTATGAGAACAAACTTAATCTATTTTCATGAATTAAGTTTTCATTCAATTCACATACCATGAAGGTATCGGGTCACTTCTAATTTTAAATGGCTTTTCTGACAAAGGGTCATCACTACACCTTTAATTACCTTCTCAAAATCTTCCTTTTCTTTTTCAGGATTTGTGTCATCAAATCTCATGATCAGTTTCCCTTTAAAGTTAACCTGGTAGTGCTGGTTCAGAAGAGCAGCTTTCGCATGCCCAATGTGTAAGTAACTAAAACAAAAACATTTCACAAAGAAACTCATTAACAGGTTTTAACTAGAGACTTCAACTTAACCTTCCTGAGGAGATTAGAACTATACACAAAACTCCTTCTAGTTGGTACGCCAGTCATATTTTATTTTCTAATAGAAAGTACTGTGACAGAAAACATGACCCTGACAAGAAGATTACATTTATAAAATAATCTTAAGAAATAACTGCATGTGTAAAATCTCACACAGAGACAACTTATTTACAAACATTACCACACTAAGGAGAATCTTATTTTTCTCTTTTTTTTTTTTTACAGAGGAATCAATGGTTGTTTAGTTAAACTAGTCCTATAACTGCTTCAAAGCTACATGGTAGTGTATCTTCAATAAGACCTGATAATACCAAGGACAGAGCACCCATAATGCACCTCTGAGACTGCCAATGTCGCTGTGGCAACTAAATGAAAGAGCATGGGAATCAGGAAACCACAGGAAAGCTTTCGTTTTCTATGAAGCCTAATTAAAAGAATTTTAACTACATGACCTTGAAGGGCATCCAGTACCAGGGTTTCACTTACCCCATGACCCACAATCTAAGGAAACATTACTCTGTTCCCATACTACACATACAAACAGCCTCTGCTATCACTGACATGGGTAAAAAGAGATACCCCACACTACTGCTGTAGAAAATACAACATATCCGGCAGCAAATGAGGCATGAAGCATGCAAATTTAATGGCTCTCACTTGTGTTAGTTTCAATGGAAAATGGCAGCTGTAGCCACACAGTTCTAGAGTTCCCAGTGCCACACACACACACACACACACACACACACACCCTCTGAGCTAGGCTGACAGCAATGGGGGAGGGATCTAACACCTTACATGTCCTTGTATCATTTTTAAAATCAATCCTTTTTAAAGAAATTCATACAGCATTCTAGATCAATTATTCCATTTTAAGAAGGGTATATTATATATGCACAGGTTAATGCAAACAAGTAAGATGCGATGCATTTGGGGTTATTCAAAACTTTCTAATAAAGGGCTGTAAGTGGGATCCCAGATGAGAGTCTAGAACAGAAAAAGGACATTAGGAAAAGCTAATAAAATCCAAGACATGGAGTTTAGATGATCATAACAATATATCAATATTGGTTCATTAGTTGTGACCATAGTAATATAAAACATCAGTATCAGGGAAAACTGGGTGCACAGTGTATGGGAACTTTTTATACTATTTTTGCAATGCTGCTGTAAATTTAAAACAATTCTAAAGTATAAAGTTTATTAACAATAAAAGAAAAAAACCAGAAATACTGTGTGCAGTTTTCACTGAAAGTGTTAAACCCGTAACATGCTACCCTCATTGTTAAAAAAGAGACTAATAATCACTGACTACCTACTATATGACAGTTAATGCTAGGCTTTACAGACAGAAATTATATTTAAAGATAGTATTTCTGAATCTGATATAATTTGTACAGTTTCAACAATTCAAATCCTCAAGAAAGCTAACAGGACTGTAAGACATTCATTCGCAAGACAGCTAAAACAATCCGCACAAGAGACAACCTATATTAGGATACCTAAGACAGTAAGATCATGCTGTTAGTAAGTTAGTATTGCTGCTGACCTGAGCTTCGTTGCAGGTAACAGACAGGCATACAGTGATAAATCATATGGAACCTAGCACCACATTGTAGGTCTGCATTGGCGAGTTAAAAAAACGTATGAATCAGTTTCCGAAACCACTTGTAAAATGGAGATAATAGCAGTGCCTTCTTCATAGGACTGTTAGGATCAGGTAAATTACTATCTGTAAAGTGCGTGGTAATATTCGCACAAAATAGGTACGTATGCGTGTTAGCTGAGAAGAAAAGGCAAGTGTCAAGCCTTCTGGCTTTTCATGCAAGACAGAAAAAAATGACTAAAAAATAATTAAAGAATTCTTCATCAATATAAGGAAGTATGATAAAAAAATATGAAAAAGCTATACACTGATTTATATTCCAAATCTCAAAACTATACTCAGCCAAGAGCATGGTCTCTGAAATTGACATAATTTAGAATAAATAATGATTTCACTATTCCAAGTGACAGAAAACATAAAGAGTCAAGGAAAAATAAAACTGTCAAATGGCATCGCTATAAAGTGGGTGTCAAATGGCACCCACTGCTAAGAAAGTGGCTTTTATCAAACCATGAAGTCACTACCTAACAGGACAACCATGACCTCTCACACCAAGTACACAGGAGCAGAAGAGTGTGGGAATTAAACCATGTAATAAGATGTTTTATTTATGTCTGGTTCTACTCAGTCAATTACCAATCGTTCACTTAATGACTTTGTGCATTATTTCTCTTTCATCTCCTGTACCCATCTATTAGCTCACGACTTCCATTAGCAAACTTGGAAAAGCAGAGGGAAAATGAGGAATTCAGAAACTGACTTCGCTGTTAGTGGTGCTTATGAAATAGTCTGTGAAGATCTATTAAGAACACTTAAAGCTGTTCATCTGCCACTTTCCACTGTCTACACATCTCATTTGCCACAGATGGGCAAGAATTTGGCTATGCAATACAGAATCTGAAATTAAATAAAATTTTTGGGGAAAAATCATCTCATTTACAAAATCTGGTAGAGTACCTTCCTAATGACTAAGTCCCTGTGGCTACCTGCTTTAGTAAGAGGCACTTTATTACAGCACTGTCATGGGAAGGGCTCTACAACAAAGCTTGCCTCGTCGGCTTCTAAAAAACTGACAGGTGTGCAAAGGCAGAGACTCCCTCAGCCGTGGGGATGCTGGGCAAGGCTTGAACCTGCCCAGGCTGCGGGTGTCCAGCCAAAACCATCCTTGTCCTGATGAGCAATTAGACTCTTACCATTTTCTAAGGGTGCCAAGAGTGAAAAGGGGAGGGAAACCTGCTCAGATTTGTCAGGACTCCTCTTACTTTACTGGGGAAAAAATAACTCAATAATTCTACCATAACCTCTGCTGATGAAAAAACTGCTCAGAGTACAAATATAAATCCTTATTAAATGAAAGCCCCAAACTCTCAAAATGTAAAATAAAATTTAAGCCTTTCTATTTATGGATACTTTTCTATTATAATTAAAATTCTGCCTGGGGTAAAATACAAATGCTATCACTTTCATAAAGTTAATAAACTCAAACTACAAATTTAATAGATTAACTATCAATAATTAAGAAAGGAATATTTAAAATTTTAACTCTCACAATTCAAGTCTTATCTTTTCTTATATTAACGTATTAATATTAAAAATATTTTATAACAATCTGAAGACCTCCCACCAAATATATTAAATTGTAATTGTATATTTTATTTTCTTACCCACTGGCCTCTGGAGGAAATCTAACAATAACCTTTCCCATCTCAGCACCTGGAAGCTCAACAAATTTCCCAACATCCGGCCTTTTCTGAGGTGCCTAAAAATAAACAACAACAAAATAGTTATATATTTAAATGTTTAAGAATATGATAATTCAACAAATACTCCCATCGAATTGACCAAAAGGCTCTGAAGAAGCCTAGCATTCAATGGTCAGTGGTTCCAAACCAAAGCATAGGAGATTTCAGAGGAAGAAAGGACGGTACAGCTAAAAAAATGAGATTTTAGTTACTTGGAGTTTGACTTTCCTAAGGAACACACACCAGAGGATCATAACCTGGTAGGCATGTAATTATGTAGATTAAAGCTTTATGTAGTTAGACAACTGCAAAGGCAAGCCAAGACTTACAAGGGTAGATTCAACCAGAAAGATTCCTTTTCTATTCATGAAAAGAAAACTAACTATGAGAAGGAAGAATTTTCTTTCCAGATCTGGGGTCTCAGACAGACGAAGAGGTCAGCAATACAGTCAGAAAGGCTTACCCCTTTGGCTTTGGCTGTTGAAACATTCCACTTGGTACCTACTGCCCGGAAGGCCTGCTGGGATTCCAGAAAACCAAACCAGCGCTTTAGGTGAACTGGAGCTTTGTTCTCGTTCAACTTCTCCTGCCACGCTTCACTCCCTGTCAACAAACAGAATGTAAAACCTTTCAGTCAGTCTGCAACTTCAAAAGCAAAGTTCTGCCCTGGCCGGTTGGCTCAGTGGTAGAGCATCACAGAAGTTAATAAAAATATCTTTTCAGTTCAATTCACTAAATCTTGCCCCCACTATGGCACACGCCCACTGTGAGGCCAAGGCTGCATTCATAATTAAGAAACAGCTCTAAGTAGATCAAATGGAGAACAAAATAAAAGTCAAGATAAATAAGCAGTTCATTTCTTCAGATGTAATGGCAAAAACAAGTATTGAAGGAAAATCACAAAGCTACATCCTTGAAATATTATCTTTCCTTCATGAACATAAGTCAAAAATCTAAATAGACAAAAATGTCACAACAAACCTACAGATGAAAATGTCCAACTAGACAAGGCCTTTGATTTATGTTGACAATTATTACAACAATTTAATTTAATTTGGAGAAAAGTTTAAGCCATAAAAAAATATAGAAAATATTTTTAAAATCTCACATCACCCGGATTTAAAGAATAATGAAGGTCCTGGTCGGGTGGCTCAGTGGTAGAGCAACGGCCTGGCGTGCAGAAGTCCCAGGTTCGATTCCCGGCCAGGGCACACAGGAGAAGCGCCCATCTGCTTCTCCACCTTCCCCCTCTCCTTCCTCTCTGTCTCTCTCTTTCCCTCCCGCAGCTGAGGCTCCATTGGAGCAAAGATGGCCCGGGTGCTGGGGATGGCTCCTTGGCCTCTGCCCCAGGCACTAGAGTGGCTCTGGTTGCAACAGAGTGATGCCCCGGAGGGGCAGAGCATCGCCCTCTGGTAGGCAGAGTGTCGCCCCCTGGTGGGCGTGCCGGGTGGATCCCGGTTGGGCGCATGCGGGAGTCTGTCTGACTGTCTCTCCCCGTTTCCAGCTTCAGAGAAAAATAAAAAATAAAAAAATAAAAAAAATTTTAGAAACCGTAATAAAAAAAGAATGATGAAACGTTATGGCATACTTCCTTTAGCTTTGTTTTTACAGAAAATAAACAAAACCAAGTTCTCTTTGTACCTCTCTCAATCCTATATCCCAACTTGTTGCAATCTAGTCACAGAAGATGGAAAAAGTGATCTCCTATAAGAACAATTCTAGCTCATCCCCCCCACCCCTACTGAGCAATCAGACAACAGGGCCTGAAGTAAGCAATGCAGAGATAGAAGAGGGCTAATGTAAATAGGATGAAGGCTTCTTCAGCAGGAACAGGCCAACTCCAAAAGAAAGAGGAAAATCTGAGGTAGTGAGACAGAGATGACTTCCAGGGACGGAAGGCAACATTGAACTCCTGTGACTGATAGAAATAAAACGACTGGGGTGGTCATTTCTTTGTAACAAAGTCATAAGTGACTGTCCATAAACAGATAGGTAAGTGGACGTTCATTTACATACACAGAAGCATGTGTACTTCTTAACCAGTAAAAGATTAAATAACTAAAACAGAATATTTTCCAAGAATTCCCGGTACCTTTCAGAGTAGCCCAGACACATAAGTCTGCTAAGCTCAAGGAGTTTCCAACTAAGTACGTTCTCAGTGACAGGCAATGATTGAGCTCACTGATTGCAGAAGCCAACAAATCACACGAAGACAATTTGGTAGCGCTAAACTCCAACCAGTGATCAATCTGTGAACACAAAAGAGAAAAAGAATGCATCCCAGAGTTCAGAGTTAAATAAAAACAAACAAACAACCTCAGTTAGAACCATGCAGTAACAATGAGAGAATTTATCATTATGTGGATTTAATTCTAATTGCCTGGAATCTAAATTGGCAATATCATAAATCTATTTGTTGTTATTTTTCTGTTTCTTTTGTTTGCAGGGGCACTTACAGGGAAAAGAAAGAAAAAGATATGAGAACTGGCAGCAGATATGACTGAACCCAACAGGTGGTACCTAGATAAAACAGATCTATCCACTTGCAGAATGTAAAGGTAGACTTGAAATCTAGTCTTTGTATTCTGAATTTTGTAAGAATTAGGAAAGTTAGAGCTAAATATAAACAGGGAAAAAAGAAAAAAGTACCTAACATGTATTGAAAGTTAACCTGCTATTGCTGTAATTAATAAGCTATATACACACACACACACACACACACTTAGAAAAGAAAATGGGGCCCAATCTATGTGTGTAACCCTGGGCAAACTTCTTCACTGTAACTTTTCTAGTCCTGTTGCCTCATCTGTAAAGTGAGGGAATTGCATAAGATGATCGATACGATCACATCCAGCTACGAAATTCTAGGAAACCAGGAAGAGGAAAGCAGTAATCAGTAACACAACAAACAGGACAGCTAGTATGTGATTTAAAGTTCAAAGTCAGGAACTAAGAGTTCTTTTCTCAAAATAAAAACAAAATGAGGATTCCCTAACCTGATATAGAACTAACACGCTGTTAATATCCTTAAGTAGAATCATAGTACATACGCCAACAATAAAATGAAGTTCTCAAAAGAGCAGAAGCATAAATCAAAACAAACCACACCCAAGAAAATGTTCATTCCATACCTCAGTATGTTCCATCAGGTTACAGCCATAGAGTCCAGCAGCGGCTGCAACTCTCGCCAAGTAGCGAAGTATGGAATTTATGTCCGTGAAGACCACATTTCTAGAATAAAAGCAGATACAAAATATTACTGTTGCTCCAGCCAATCAGTAAGAGTCATGAGACTTGGGAAGAAAGATCAAATAAAAATCTTCTACTTCTATCAGATTCCAATTTAGTCTGAAATGTTCAACTAAATCCAGTAATTGATTTCAGAGATTATCTATATGATGTATCATCCTTCTATTAATTTCTACATGTCTACTTGGTGGTGAAAATATGAAAATATAACTGGGATATTGGAAATAACTGATGTAAGATAAATCAAAGCAACAAAACCAAGGATATACTGTCATAGAGAAGCTAGTTTATCAATGTCCAGGTAAAGACATCATACCCCACCTAAACTGTTCTGTAAAAATTATAAGAGAAAAATTGTAAAACTATAAAGAAGAGGCTAAGAAGAAGAGACAATAACAATAAAATAATGCTTACCAAGTTTATATCTTATTAGTAATTATTTCTTATTTCAAATACTTCAATCTTCAACCAGAATTACAACAGAACTTAAAATCCTTATATAGACATCTTTCTGTACATTTTTAGTTTTTTTCTAAATAGATTACAAATATAATTTTGAATACAGTTCCTTTAGAATGAAGAAAAGCATACTTCTTTCTAGGGACTATCTACCAATTAGCAAGTGAAACAAGCATACCATATTTAATCCTGAATATTTTTAAGCGCTGTCCTGTACTGAACACAGAGATATAAAAAGCACCTACTCAGACACATGAAGAATATTCTCTTTCCCTTCTTCAATAGAAATGCTGACATTGTCTTTCACATGTTCTACTGCCAGCAAAGCACCTAAAAATAATAAGATGAAATGATTTCTCTTTATAAACACTGTTGTATTTAAAACTTGAATCATACAGCAATAAGGATGACTTAACAAACCAACAGGAAGTCCTACAGAAGGTAAGCTTTTTTCCCCTGTAGTCTGTAAACAGAAAGCACTAGAGTCTTCTCATGTTGGAGAAGTAACAAATCAGAAACCATTCACTGGCACAATCCAACTGCTTTTGAAGCTGCTCACCTTCCTTCCATTAGGGAGTCTGAAATTAATCTTTTCCTCCCTCAGCCGACAGTCAGAAATCAGAATAGTGCCTTGTAGAAAAGCTATTGTTAATAGTATTGGAGTGAGTTTTGTGTGGTAAGAGCTGTGCTAAATGCTTTACAGTCGTAATTTTTTTTTTTTTTTTTTTTTTTTTACAGAGACAGAGAGAGGGATAGATAGGGACAGACAGACAGGAACAGAGAGAGATGAGAAGCATCAATCATCAGTTTTTCATTGTGACACCTTAGTTGTTCACTGATTGCTTTCTCATATGTGCCTTGACCGTGGGCCTTCAGCAGACCGAGTAACCCCTTGCTCGAGCCAGCGACACTGGGTCCAAGCTGGTGAGCTTTTGCTCAAACCAGATGAGCCCATGCTCAAGCTGGTGACCTCGGGGTCTTGAACCTGGGTCCTTTGCATCCCAGTCCGACACTATATCCACTGTGCCATCGCCTGGTCAGGCTCGTTGTAATTCTTAATCTGTGTAGGAACTTTAAGAAGTAGACACTTCCCCTGGCTGCTGGCTCAGTAGTAGAGCGTTGGCCCAGCGTGTGGAAATCTTGGTTCAATTCCCAGTCAGGGCACACAGGAGAAGTGCCTATCTGCTTCTCCACCCTTCCCCCTCTCTATCTCTCTATCTCTGTGTTCCCCTCCCATAGTAGGGGCTCCAATGGAGCAAAGTTGTCCCAGGTGCTGAGGATGGCTCCATAGCCTCTACTTCAGGTGCTAGAATGGCTCTGGTTGCAATGGAGCAACACCTAAGATGGGCCAAACATTGCCTCCTAGTGGGCATGCTGGGTGGATCCCAGTCAGGCACATGTGGGAGATTGTCTCTCCGCCTCCCCACTTCTCACTTCAGAAAAAAAAAAGTAGACACCTTTATCTCTATTTTCCAGGAGAGAAAAGTGAGGCTGGGAGGGTCCTAGCCCGAAGTCCTTCACTAAATATGTGGTAGTCAGGACTTGAATGCAGTTCTATGGTCGTCCAGAATTCCAAATCTACAATATGCAGAATCTACTTCTCAACATCAAGTTTACTAAACTGCTTCACTAATCCTGTGTGCCTTCATTCTAGCAATCAATCCTATGTGGAAGATATCATTCCTCCTTTCTTTTTTTTTTATTTTTTTATTTATTCATTCTAGAGAGCTGGTAGGAGAGACAGAGAGAGAGAGAAGGGGGGAGGAGCAAGAACCATCAACTCCCACATGTGCCTTGACCGGGCAAGCCCAGGGCCTTGAACCCGCAACCTCAGCATTCCAGGTTAACACTTTATCCACTGTGCCACCACAGGCCAGGCTCATTCCTCCTTTCTTAAGGAAACCTCAGGAGAAGCCAGACAAGGGACTTGCCTGGTCCCACAATAGTAACCTCAGGTCTGCAGAAGCCAATGTCTTTGCTCTTAACCATGAGACCACACTGTCTAGTGTTTTTCAGCCCAAGAATTCAACCCATGGGGGTGTGTGGGGGGGTTGTATGAGGTTAGCCCATAATTACTGGACCTAGTATGCTAAAACATTAGCATTTTTTAAATGTTTAGAGTAGCTATTAAATTGTGGGTTTTTATTGTTATTCAATACACTAAGAACAACACCAAAGTTGAAAATATAAAACGTAATTCGTCAGCCCTGTGTGGCCAATTCTATCTAAAGACCTGGGATTCTTGAACATTAGAAATAGGCCCTGGCCGGTTCGCTCAGCAGTAGAGCCTCGGCCTGGCGTATAGAAGAACCAGGTTCCATTCCCGGCCAGGGCACACAGGAGAAGCGCCCATCTGCTTCTCCACCCTACCCCTCTCCTTCCTCTCTGTCTCTCTCTTCCCCTACTGCAGCCAAAGCTCCATGGGAACAAAGTTGGCCCAGGAGCTGAGGACGGATCCCTGGCCTCCGCCTCAGGTGCTAGAATGGCTCCATTGCAACGGAGCAATGCCCCAGATGGGCAGAGCATCGCCCCCTGGTGGGCATTATGGGTGGATCCCGGTTGGGCACATGCAGGAGTCTGTCTCCCCGCTTCTCGCTTCAGAAAAAATATTTTTTAAAAAAGAAAAGAAAGCCCTGGCTGGTTGGCTCAGTGGTAGAGCGTCAGCCTGGCGTGCAGGAGTCCCGGGTTCGATTCCCGGCCAGGGCACACAGGAGAAAAGAAAAAAAAAGGAAAGAAAAGAAATGTATCCACGTTTTCAATCAACTAAAGTATTTCCTGTAACTTTCTCTAAGTAATAAAAAAGCACAAATTCTAAGCCATCTATCCACAATACCCTTGGCCACCTTGAAAATGCAATTCTAAACTGAACTTAAAGAGTATCTGGTAGATGACAGTTCTGAGGTTTCGCTGACACTGACTACATCTATAGAGAGCGCAGTAAAGCAACCCCATCAGTCCGCAGCGGGCTTGGATGTTCCCGCAATTACCCTGCCACCTTCACTTAAAAATAAATGCAACCTCGGTTGACGCTTCAACTATAATCGTCTGCCTTGGTCCCTTTGAACCCAGTGAAAAGTAAAGTCAAGAAGTGGATTGCTCTTTTCTGAAAGGAAAAATGATAGACTAAAGGGAGGGATCTAAAAGATGACAAAGGAAGATAATGGATTTTAAACCTTAAAATGTGATTTCTACGAGCGTCTCTCGATCTCCGGGGACATCATTCCAAAGAGGGAAAGGAGAGTGGGCTGGAAGTCATCCCAGCGAGGGAAGGTCCCAGCGGAGTCCTGCGGTCGCGGCTCGCACCGCGCCTGCCTCCACGCCCGAGAAAACTGTTTGAGGAGCAGAGCCACCTACCAAGGGACCGAAAGCGAGGGGTGCGGAACCCATCCCGAGCACAGGCCGGGAGAGGGGCAGGCCCGAGTTTCCGCGACCATGACCGCCACTACGCAAAGCCGGGGCACGGCGACCTTCCCGCCCCGCACCCTTCCCGGCTGATGCAACCCACGCCGGTCAGCGACTTCGGCCCCTTACCCAGTGGAGGATCTCCCGAATTCAACGTCAAACACAGCGTCGCCATCTCCACGGGTCTGCGGGTCAACCTGTTAGTGCGCCTGCTCGGTTGCCCGAAGCACCTGAGACACGCCGAGAGGAGACAGCAACGTGTGCGCTTGCCTGACGCTTGCCGCAGCTTTCGCCCCGCCCCTGCGCCGTAGCTGCCGCGTCTTCGCGCACACCACTTACGTCATCTTTCCGCGCCGCTCCGTCCGTCGAGCCACCCCTTCGCATCTAGGGATACGTGGCGTCCCTCGTCGTCATGGGAAAGAGGCTGAAGCGGACGAGTTTTACGACACTTCGTAAAGCGAGGAAAGCAGGTGGTTAAGACCAAGTTCAGGTGAAGTGCCAAACGAAATACCCAAACGGTATTATCCGTGAGCCTTGTGGATTTGTAAACGCAGAACAAATCGTGGAAATACACACGAAAACAACAGCCCTGGTCACACTGGGGATGTGGAAGCTTTTCTCATGTTTCCTCTCCCCCCCCCAAAGGAGAATGTATTTTCAAAAGCGTTCTTTTCCAACTTGAAAATAATGGTTAAAAGAAAGGATTTATTGGACTGACTGAAGGGATTGAGAAATACAGATTGGTAATTACAAGAGTCAAGGGGATTTTTAAGTGCAGCATAGGAAATATAGTCAATAATATTGTAATAACAACGTATGGTGCCAGATGGGTACTGTAAATGTCAGTGGGAACACTTTGTAAAGTATGTGACTAACCACTGTGCTTTACACATGAAACTAAGACAAAATAATATTAAACGTAATCTGTAATTGAAAAAAATTAAAAATAAAAATATGTAAAAGGATTTATTGATAAAAGGCATTACCATTAAAAGCCCCTACCTCAATTTGTCTTGGCATTGTTTGCCCGGACTTCCTGAGTTTACCTCTCACAGGGTCATCTGATTCCTGTCCTTAAATCTTCAATGGAGGGTGGGGCACCTGGGGGGGGGGATTGAGGGAGGGGATGTCTGCCGCACCTGTGCTGCAGGCATATTCCAAGAATTGTTAGTCATATTCAAGGGGCCAAGAATTGATTGCAAAAATCATCTCAACCTCACCACCACCCCCACTTTCTCTTAACCTAAACACATCCCTATTTTTACTACAGAGTGCTGCTTAAATGTGGTACTTTATGCAGCTATAAAGGAGTTAATCTCTGTTTCTCCCAACCTACCATCAAAAGTGACTACCTCGTTATAGTCAGCCTCAAGTGGCTAAATCACCTGCATCAGAGCAAGACTTCTTCCCCACCCTCACCTTCCTATGTGGATCTCTAGGGATGGGACCTATCATCTCCAGTTGATTCTGTGCACACCAAACTCTGCCTTTCTACCTCCCTTTGTTGTAACTGATTCCTATTATGCACACTCTGCTAGTTCTTAAGATTCTTGTTTGCTGAAAAACTTTGTCTTAGACACGATATTGAATGTCTTCAAGCATATAATGCTCTAGGGATACAGAGAATCCTGGAATCATTTATTCAACAAATGAAATAGCCAAATATTTCATTTTCCAAATACACTTCTGTTAGCGTGCCTTTTGAAATGTGATACTCAGTGCTGGACAAAATGTTCTAGGTGTGGTGTGATCAGGGCAGAGTGCAGACAGAAGCACTCTTATGTTGCCCATTACAATGCTATTAATGCACATTAGCTCTTTATAGCCACAGTCAACTCTTGACTCATGTTAAGATTATAAACAACTAAAATCCCCAGAGCTCCCCATTCTCCAGCTATCTAATGTAAGAAATTGCATGCTTAATTTACGCTTGTCTTGATCCATATAGGATTTAGTAGAGCTATTTTTCTCATTTTAAATAGCATTGCTAAACTCAGGGGTCCCCAAACTTTTTACACAAGGGGCCAGTTCACTGTCCCTCAGACCGTTGGAGGGCTGGACTATAAAAAACTATGAATAGCCTGACCAGGCGGTAGTGCAGTGGATAGAGTGTAGGACTGGGATGCAGAAGACCCAGGTTCGAGACCCCAAGGTCGCCAGCTTGAGTGAGGGCTCATCTGGTTTGAGCAAAAGCTCACCAGCTTGAGCCCAGGGTCACTGGCTCCAGTAAGGGGTTGCTTGGTCTGCTGAAGGCCCACGGTCAAGGCACATATGAGAAAGCAATCAATGAACAACTAAGGTGTTGCAACGCGCAATGAAAAACTAATGATTGATGCTTCTCATCTCTCTCCGTTCCTGTCTGTCTGTCCCTGTCTATCCCTCTCTCTGACTCACTCTCTGTCTCTGTAAAAAAAAAATTTTTTTTTAATTTTTAAAAAATTTAAAAAACCCACTATGAATAAATCCCTATGCACACTGCACATATCTTATTTTAAAGTAAAAAAACAAAATGGAACAAATACAATATTTAAAATAAAGAACAAGTAAATTTAAATCAACAAACTGACCAGTATTTCAATGGGAACTATGGGCCTGCTTTTGGCTAATGAGATGGTCAATGTCCGGTTCCATATTTGTCACTGCTAGCCGTAACAAGTGATATGATGCACTTCCGGAGCCGTGTGCATCCTGTGTCACTGGAAGTAGTATTGTACGTGAGCGACCCTGCGCTTTGCTGCACCACCACATACAGTACTCCAGGAGCACAGGATGCATCCGCTTACCACCAATGAAAGAGGTTCCCCTTCCAGAAGTGCGGGGGGGGGGGGGGGGGCGGATTTTTGGCCTCAGGGGGCCGTATGCGGCCCGCAGGCCGTAGTTTGGGGACCCCTGGCTAAACTTGAATGTTTGAGATCATTGAGTTCCATCGCTATCACTCAGTGCGTTCCAGTCATCTTTCATTGTTGATTCTGAGAGCATGGGATCAAGAAAATGGAAGTCATCAATAAAAATTACTTGTAATGAGTGCAGAGCTGTGGTACACAAATAGAAACTTCATTTCTGGAAAGCAAGACATAGCAAAAAGAGTCCTATTGTCACTGTCTTGTTGGATGCTTTTATTAATTACCTAGTTCCAAGAGTTTTTTTAGTTAGGCTAGATAGATCATTTTTCTTTCTATCCAACATTTATATTGCTTATATTGTTTGTCTTTTATTGTCTAGGGATTTAGTATAATGTTGAATAGGAGAACTGATGATGTTGAACAAGAGCACTTTTTGTCTAATTCTTGACTTTAGTGGGAATGTTGCTGTTTCACTCTCAAGGATCGTGTATAGTGCTGATTTCTTATAGATACTCATTATCAAGGAAAACTGCTTCAATTCACAGGCTCGATTTCAGATGCTCCCTGTAAGATTATACTACACCATCTTATCCAGGAAGTTCTGAACTTCAGTGATTCTCAGATCCCTGGAGTAGTCTATTTAAATATATAAATAAGAATTGCTGGGATGGAGCCTGTGACTATTTTTGAAAAGCTTCCTAGGTGATTCTGAGAAGCAGCTGGATTAAGGAATGCTGAAGTTCTGCCACTAGTTGAATCCAGTTACAGAAATTTATTTAAAAGCACTGGACATTAGATGGGTACGAGAATTATAATGGTGATCACTTCATAAAGTTATAGAAATGTCTAATCACACTATGTTGTACACCTGAAACTAATAGAAAATTGTATTTAAACAGTAATTTAACATTTTTTAAAAAATTAACAAAACAGAAAATAATATAAATAAAAGCACAGGACAGAGACCAGCTAGAATGAAATAATTTATTAAAGAGAAGCTTTTTCCATAATTCTATTTCATCAACATACATAATGACATTTTAGTGTATTCATAACTGTAGAAATTTTTTAGATTACTGTGAAAACAAGAATGGGATTCAGGTAGCAATTTGTGCTTCTGTGCCCTAAATAAATCTGGTTTATGCAATAGGAATGTTGATTAAACAACTGATCAGGTCAGTCAGTTGGAACTAAACCTTTCTTTCATTTCTCCAAATTTAAACAGGAAAAGAAACTGAAAGACTTTACATTTTCTCCAGATGTCAAAATCGATCTGGTTGAATAATTAATAACAAAATTTTAAAAAATCTATTTTCTACTCCTAAGTACCTATATATAAATCACTGATCAACATAGAATAAAGGTGGAGTTCTAATTCCATCCAATTGTTTTTAACTTTATTATTTTGAGAACCAAGTCCTTCCCCTAGCTAGGTAGGTAAATGAGATGTTCCTTCATAGAATGAGTACATTTTTTAGGGTGTCCATGGTTTATTGGTAATATTACAGCACAGCAGAAAGAGTCAAATGGCTCCAGGTAGTGCTTTGAACGTCATCCCAACTGTAGGCTGGGTAACCTGCAGCTTGGACAGAGTGCCAAAGTCCAAGAGCTTCACATGTCCTTAGTGTCAGGACCAATTTCAGTGATCTCCTGACCCAGGGTTGGGACCTCAGGAACACAGTTCTTGTACCTCTCTCTTTTCCTGCAGCTGTCCTCCTAGCTAAGTGAGTGAGCTGTTCCTTTAAGGAACAAGTGCCTTTTTGACAGATTCGGGAACTCTCCTGGCGTAGTAGTCATGATTCCTCAGTGCGGCCAGGACCCCAGCGGAGTTCATGTGCTTCACTTCCTTGTTATACTGAAGGGTGTTGCCATGGACATCAGTTAACTTGCCTATGGGAAAAAACATCAATACAACGTCAATGGCTGCTTCTACCATGATATTTCATTATTTGTAAGTGCCTCTTGCTTCCTGAGGCAGTAATATCCAATTCATTCTGGATAAAATAAGGAAGATAATGGTTTAAGTGTTAATTCAATTAAAATTTAAGACTACAGAACAGTTTTAACTAAATAATAAAACATTTTTTCTTCTGATTAAAATAATTTCATTTAGCATTTTCAAATTATATTTATTGGTATCAATTCATTTCTCTTTTCCTGAGTTGATTACTTTTCCTATTGGTTATACTTCATCACCACTATTCACATTCTCTTTTTTCTTTTTTTGACAGAGACAGAGGGACAGACAGGGACAGACAGAGAGGAAGGGAGAGAGATGAGAAGCATCAATTCTTTGTTGCGCTCCTTAGTTGTTCAGTGATTGCTTTCTCATATGTGCCTTGATTGGGGGCTACAGCAGAGCAAGTGACCCCCTTGCTCAAGCCAGTGACCTTGGGCTTCAAGGCAGCAAACTTTTGGCTCAAGCCAGTGACCATGAGATCATGTTTATGATCTCATGCTCAAGCCAGCAACCTTGCGCTCAAACTGGCGAGCCCACACTCAAGCTGGTGAGCCCACGCTTAAACCGACTACCTCAGGGTTTCGAACCTGGGTCCTCCGTGTCCCAGTCCAACTCTCTATCCACTGTGCCACCACCTGGTCAGGCACTATTCACATTTTCAAAAGTGTTTTCTTTAACACTTTATTTGGTAAGAATTTAAGTGAAGTATGTTCATAAAAAATAACCATTATATTATAGTTTCATTTAACATTCTAGTGAGAATAGGTTGTGATGAATTTAACTTCCTTGTCATATAATATGTTAATGAACACTGATACAATAATGTATTAGGAAAAAAAGATAGGTTAAAAATATCAAGGTGTGGGCTGTGGCCGGTTGGCTCAGTGGTAGAGCGTAGGCCTGGCGTGCAGGAGTCCCAGGTTCGATTCCTGGCCAGGGCACACAGGAGAAGCGCCAATCTGCTTCTCCACCCCTCCCCCTCTCCTTCCTCTCTGTCTCTCTCTTCCCCTCTCACAGACAGGGCTCCATTGGAGCAAAGTTGGCCCGGGATGAGGATGGCTCCATGGCTTCTGCCTCAGGCACTAGAATGGCTCTGGTTGCAACAGAGCAGCGCCCCAGATGGGCAGAGCATCGCCCCCTGGGGGGCATACCAGGTGGATCCTGGTCAGGCGCATGCAGGAGTCTGTCTGACTGCCTCCCCGTTTCCAACTTCAGGAAAAAAAAAAAATCAAGGTGTGACCTAATGTCTTTTCAAAATTTAAAAGTCGCCTTACTATATACATATTTGTAATATATTTTCACTCAGATTTTAAAAATTCTAAGTCTATGACCCTTAGCACTAGTACAGATATATTTACCAACACAGGCTTAAAGGAAATCAGGTGGTATGATGATAAGGATATTTTACTTAAAAAAAAACAAAAAAAAAACCGGCCCTGGCCATTTGGCTCAGCGGTAGAGCGTCGGCCTGGCGTGCGGGGGACCCGGGTTCGATTCCCGGCCAGGGCACATAGGAGAAGCGCCCATTTGCTTCTCCACCCCCACCCCCCTCCTTCCTCTCTGTCTCTCTCTTCCCCTCCCGCAGCCAGGGCTCCACTGGAGCAAGGATGGCCCGGGCGCTGGGGATGGCTCCTTGGCCTCTGCCCCAGGCGCTGGAGTGGCTCTGGTCGCGGCAGAGCGACGCCCCGGAGGGGCAGAGCATCGCCCCCTGGTGGGCAGAGCATCGCCCCTGGTGGGCGTGCCGGGTGGATCCCGGTCGGGCGCATGCGGGAGTCTGTCTGACTGTCTCTCCCTGTTTCCAGCTTCAGAAAAATACAAAAAAATAAATAAATAAAAATAAAAAAAAAAAAATAAAAAAAAAAAAAAAAAAAAAAAAAAAAAAAAACCGACAAATGAGATGATGTCAGAGTAATGGCGGGGTAGGAAGTGATACCGATAAATCTCCCCCAAAACTCAACAAGATCTACAACCAGAAACAGAAAAAAAAAATCCTATACTTGGAGCTTCCAGATGCTTCGCAATACACCCAAAGGTATGATTGAGTGAAAAATTGGCTAAATATATAACCAAACCCCGAAGGAAATAGGGAGTAAGAAATGCTCCTCCTTCCTCACTAACCTAAACAGGGCGGCTTTCTCTGGTAACTGTGAATATAGAAACTGAGGCGGGCAAAGGGGGTGAATAGATCCAGGCCGCCGCGGCACAAATGGCCGAACCAGGCTATGGCACAGAGATCCAAGCCGAGGAAAATCTGATCCTGTGGCAACCCGGGCAATACAAGCTAACACTTGCGCCAAACCCAAAGAAAGAAAGAAAAGCAGAGCGGCCATTTTACCCGATCTCCTGGTCGGTGCGCAGTTAGTGGGCGAGAATTTCTTCCTGGGAAAGCCACGCACGGGAGGGAGTGAGAACTAATTCCAACGGTGGAGATTTTCCGTGCTGGAGGGTGTTTCACTCAGAGGGAACCGAGGCCGGCCTCATATCCTGGTTTGCGCGCGCAGATAAGGAGTGAGCAATTCCTCCGAGTGCCTCGGCAGTGCGCGCCCGTGTTATCGCACAGAGGGGCAGAGTCAGGGGCCTTTGTGTGGGCCAAAGCGGAATCTCGAGCCGCCCCAGCGCCTTGCAAAAGCCGCGCACGGGGACGGAGTGAGACTCAATTCCAACGCTACAACTTTTCCCTGCGGTTGGAGGTTTCACTCAGAGTGTGAGACTGCTGGCCGGATATCCTGGTCGCAGACAGTGAGTGAGAGTTTCCTCCAAGCGCCCCGGAAGTGGGCGCCCGCTTGTGTTACCGGACAGAGTGGCAGAGCCAGAGGTCTTTGAGTGGGCAGAAAGCCCGCCTGATTATGCTAGCAGCTCTGACTGACTGAGCCTTACCCAGAGCCCTGTGCTGAGTGGAAATAGAGTGGGGAGTTCCCAGCTCTTTGAGCCTCTTACTATCCAGGCAGAGGCAGCAGCAACCCCATAGCTGGATTATCAGGCTACTAATTAAGGAAGGAAAGACTAGGAGAAAGGCTCCAGGAACACGGACTCTCTCACTGGCGGAGCCTATAAATGCTAATGAGCTTCGACTGCCAACGAGACTAAAGCACAATACATGACATTGCCATAGAGACTTATCAACTGCAAACCTCTACCTGAGCGTGCCAAAGGGGCAGAACCCGGGGTACAGAGTCACCGACCAGGAAGAGGGAGAGAAAAGAAAAAGCAAGAAGATAACCTCTCAAAATCAAGAATAATCTGCAGACTTTATAACCTATCCCATTTTATTATATTTGTTCGTTTGTTTCTCTTATCTTCATTCTTGATACTTTTTTTTCCTCCTCCAATTTGGCCGATTAACTCTCTACCGGTCTTACTCTCTCCTCTCCTTGAACTACACTACCCATAAGTGTTACATCTCCCATTATCTTTTCTCTTCTCTTCCTTTCTCTCTATGAGGGTTGCACTCCAAAACCCTTAACTCTCTGTCTCTCTCCTTTCTTTTTTCTTCTTTTAGTGGTTACCTCTTTTTTTCTCTCTCTCTCTTTTCTCCCTCTATATTAGTTTCTTCCTTTCTCCTTTACATCTCCTCTCATTCAAACCTCAATAACAAACAAATTATCTTATCTGGGACTCAAACCTATGTTTGTGGCATTTTGGGGGTTTTTTACTTCACCTTTTTAACTCACTAGCAGTGCTCTCATCCCTGGCTCTCCATATTATCTAGTTCTTGTTCCACTAAATACAATAGTAATTTTTTAATTTGTCCCCCCATTTTTCCGTTTTCCTCTTATTCCTCTCATCATAACTCTTAGACAACCAACACCTAAAAGCAAATCATTTCATTCTTGACCCAAATTTTTTCCTTATTTGCTTTTTGTGGGTCCATACGCTCTTTTTTTTTCTTTTTTCTTTCCTTTTTTTTTTTTTTTTTTTTTTGCCCCTTAATTACTTTTCCCCAATTCAGGCCCTCCATCACAGGCATTGTTTGTTATAATTCACAGTCCACCACAAGATTTTCTCAAAAAAGAGGGGAGAGGAGAGGAGAGGAAAAAAGGAGGGGGGGAATAATTTCCTTTTTTTTAATTTTTATTTTATTTTTCTTTATTTCATTATTAATTTTTTTTTAAAAAAAAAACAACTCTTTTCGATTTTTTATTTTTTTTATTTTTATTTTTTTAACTTTTTATTCTTTATTAAATCTCATTAATACTATCAACAAAACCACCCTCAGATGCCATTAAGGAAGAGAAAATTGAATATCATGGATACAAAAGAAAGAGAGGTAACACAGCTAGATGAGGAAAAATCTATGGAGAAAAAATTTAATATATTGGAAACCTTGGAGCTAAATGACAGAGAATTCAAGATAGAAATACTAAAAATCCTCCGAGATATACAAGAAAACACAGAAAGGCAATTTAGGGAGCTCAGAAAACAACTCAATGAACACAAAGAATATATGTCCAAGGAAACTGAAACTATAAAAACAAATCAAACAGAGATGAAAAACTCAATTCACGAGCTGAAAAACGAAATAACAAGCTTAGCTAATAGAACAGGTCAGATAGAAGAGAGGATTAGTGAAATAGAAGACAAGCAACTTGAGGCACAACAGAGAGAAGAAGAAAGAGACTCAAAAATTAAAAAAAATGAGATAGCCCTACAAGAATTATCTGACTCCATCAAAAAGAATAACATAAGAATAATAGGTATATCAGAGGGAGAAGAGAGAGAAAATGGAATGGAGAACATACTCAAACAAATAATAGATGAGAACTTCCCAAGCCTGTGGAAAGAACTAAAGCCTCAAGTTCAAGAAGCAAACAGAACTCCGAGTTTTCTTAACCCCAACAAACCTACTCCAAGGCATATCATAATGAAATTGACACAAACAAACAGCAAAGAAAAAATTCTCAAGGCAGCCAGGGAAAAGAAGAATACAACATATAAAGGAAGGCCCATTAGATTATCATCAGATTTCTCACCAGAAACTCTACAAGCTAGAAGAGAGTGGACCCCAATATTTAAAGTCCTGAAAGAGAGGAACTTTCAGCCACGAATACTATACCCATCAAAGCTATCCTTCAAATATGAAGGAGAAATAAAAACATTCACAGATACAGAAAAGATGAGGGAATTTATCATCAGAAAACCCCCACTCCAGGAATTACTAAAGGGGGTTCTCCAATCAGATACAAAGAACAGAAAAAAACAGAGCCACAAGTAAAAGCTCCAAGAAGAACACAATAAAACCAAATTTAAACTGTGACAACAACAAAAAGAAAGAGGGGGAGAAGATGGAGATTAACAGTAGCAAAGGACGATGGAGTACAAAAGTACTCACAAAATAGTTCGCTACAATGAACAGGGTAGGAACCCTTTTCATTACTCAAAGGTAACCACCATTGAAAAAACCACCACAGAAGCACATGAGATAAAAAAGATAGCAACAGAGGAAAGATGTATAGAATACAACCAAATAAAAACAAAAGATAGAAAAACGAAAGAGAAGGATCAAACAAGACACAAAACTAACAGAAAGCAAGATATAAAATCGCAATAGGGAACTCACAAGTATCAATAATTACACTAAATGTAAACGGATTAAACTCACCAATAAAAAGGCACAGAGTAGCAGAATGGATTAAAAAAGAAAATCCAACTGTAAGCTGCCTACAGGAAACTCATCTAAGTAACAAGGATAAAAACAAATTCAAAGTGAAAGGCTGGAAAACAATACTCCAAGCAAATAACATCCAAAAAAAAGCAGGTGTAGCAATACTCATATCGGATAATGCTGACTACAAGACAGGAAAAGTACTCAGAGACAAAAATGGCCATTTCATAATGGCTAAGGGGACACTGAATCAAGAAGACATAACAATTCTTAATATATATGCACCAAACCAAGGAGCACCAAAATATATAAGACAGCTACTTATTGATCTTAAAACAAAAACTGACAAAAATACAATCATACTTGGAGACCTCAATACACCGCTGACGGCTCTAGATCGGTCATCCAAACAGAGAATCAACAAAGACATAGTGGCCTTAAACAAAACACTAGAGCACCTGGATATGATAGACATCTACAGGACATTTCATCCCAAAGTGACTGAGTATACATTTTTCTCCAGTGTACATGGATCATTCTCAAGAATTGACCATATGTTGGGCCACAAAAACAACATCAGCAAATTCAGAAAAATTGAAGTTGTACCAAGCATATTTTCTGATCATAAAGCCTTGAAACTAGAATTCAACTGCAAAAAAGAGGAAAAAAATCCCACAAAAATGTGGAAACTAAACAACATACTTTTAAAAAATGAATGGGTCAAAGAAGAAATAAGTGCAGAGATCAAAAGATATATACAGACTAATGAAAATGACAATACGACATATCAGAATCTATGGGATGCAGCAAAAGCAGTGATAAGAGGGAAGTTCATATCGCTTCAGGCATATATGAACAAACAAGAGAGAGCCCAAGTGAACCACTGAACTTCTCACCTTAAGGAACTAGTAAAAGAAGAACAAAGACAACCCAAAACCAGCCGAAGAAAGGAGATAATAAAAATCAGAGCAGAAATAAATGAATTAGAGAACAGAAAAACTATAGAAAAAATTAATAGAACAAGGAGCTGGTTCTTTGAAAAGATCAACAAAATTGACAAACCCTTGGCAAGACTTACCAAGGAAAAAAGAGAAAGAACTCATATAAACAAAATCCAAAATGAAAGAGGAGAAATCACCACGGACACCGTAGATATACAAAGAATTATTGTAGAATACTATGAAAAACTTTATGCCACTAAATTCAACAACCTAGAAAAAATGGATAAATTCCTAGAAAAATACAACCTTCCTAGACTGAGTCAAGAAGAAGCAGAAAGCCTAAACAGACCTATCAGTAGAGAAGAAATAGAAAAAACTATTAAAAACCTCCCCAAAAATAAAAGTCCAGGCCCTGACGGCTATACCAGCGAATTTTATCAAACATTCAAAGAAGACTTGGTTCCTATTCTACTCAAAGTCTTCCAAAACATTGAAGAAGAAGCAATACTTCCAAACACATTTTATGAGGCCAACATAACCCTCATACCAAAACCAGGCAAGGATGGCACAAAGAAAGAAAACTACAGACCAATATCTCTAATGAATACAGATGCTAAAATACTAAACAAAATACTAGCAAATCGAATACAACAACATATTAAAAAAATAATACATCATGATCAAGTGGGATTCATCCCAGAATCTCAAGGTTGGTTCAGCATACGTAAAACGGTTAATGTAATACACCATATCAACAAAACAAAGAACAAAAACCACATGATCTTATCAATAGATGCAGAAAAGGCTTTCGATAAAATACAACACAATTTTATGTTTAAGACTCTCAACAAAATGAGTATAGAAGGAAAATACCTCAACATGATAAAGGCCATATATGATAAACCATCAGCTAACATCATATTAAATGGCACAAAACTGAAGGCTTTCCCCCTTAAATCAGGAACAAGACAGGGTTGTCCACTCTCTCCACTCTTATTTAATGTGGTACTAGATGTTCTAGCCAGAGCAATCAGACAAGACAAAGAAATAAAAGGCATCCATATCGGAAAAGAAGAAGTAAAGGTATCACTTTTTGCAGATGATATGATCCTATACATCGAAAACCCCAAAGAATCCACAAAAAGACTACTAGAAACAATAAGCCAATACAGTAAGGTCGCAGGATACAAAATTAACATACAGAAGTCAATAGCCTTTCTATATGCCAACAATGAAACAACTGAGAAGGAACTCAAAAGAATAATCCCCTTCACGATTGCAACAAAAAAAATAAAATACTTAGGAATAAACATAACAAAGAATGTAAAGGACTTATATAATGAAAACTATAAACCATTGTTAAGGGAAATTGAAAAAGATATAATGAGATGGAAGAATATACCTTGTTCTTGGCTAGGAAGAATAAATATAATCAAGATGGCTATATTACCCAAAGCAATATACAAATTTAATGCAATTCCCATCAAACTTCCAATGACATTTTTTAAAGAAATAGAGCAAAAAATCATCAGATTTATATGGAACTATAAAAAACCCCGAATAGCCAAAGCAATCCTAAAGAAAAAGAATGAAGCTGGGGGCATAACAATACCTGACTTCAAACTCTATTATAGGGCCACGACAATCAAAACAGCATGGTATTGGCAGAAAAATAGACACTCAGACCAATGGAACAGAATAGAAAGTCCAGAAATAAAACCACATATATATAGTCAAATAATTTTTGATAAAGGGGCCAACAACACACAATGGAGAAAAGAAAGCCTCTTCAATAAATGGTGCTGGGAAAACTGGAAAGCCACATGCAAAAGAATGAAACTGGACTACAGTCTCTCCCCCTGTACAAAAATTAACTCAAAATGGATCAAAGATCTAAACATAAGACCTGAAACAATTAAGTACATAGAAGAAGACATAGGTACTCAACTCATGGACCTGGGTTTTAAAGAGCATTTTATGAATTTGACTCCAATGGCAAGAGAAGTGAAGGCAAAAATTAATGAATGGGACTACATCAGACTAAGAAGTTTTTGCTCAGCAAGAGAAACTGATAACAAAATAAACAGAAAGCCAACTAAATGGGAAATGATATTTTCAAACAACAGCTCAGATAAGGGCTTAATATCCAAAATATACAAAGAACTCATAAAACTCAACAACAAACAAACAAACAATGCAATAAAAAAATGGGAAGAGGATATGAATAGACACTTCTCCCAGGAAGAAATACAAATGACCAACAGATATATGAAAAGATGCTCATCTTCTTTAGCTATTAGAGAAATGCAAATCAAAACGGCAATGAGATACCACCTCACACCTGTTCGATTAGCTGTTATTAGCAATTCAGGTAATAGCAAATGTTGGAGAGGCTGTGGAGAAAAAGGAACCCTCATACACTGTTGGTGGGAATGTAAAGTAGTACAACCATTATGGAAGAAAGTATGGTGGTTCCTCAAAAAACTGAAAATAGAACTACCTTATGACCCAGCAATTCCTCTACTGGGTATATATCCCCAAAACTCAGAAACATTGATACGTAAAGACACATGCAGCCCCATGTTTATTGCAGCATTGTTCACAGTGGCCAGGACATGGAAACAACCAAAAAGCCCATCAATAGATGACTGGATAAAGAAGATGTGGCACATATACACTATGGAATACTACTCAGCCATAAGAAATGATGACATCGGAACATTTACAGCAAAATGGTGGGATCTTGATAACATGATACGAAGCGAAATAAGTAAATCAGAAAAAAACAGGAACTGCATTATTCCATACGTAGGTGGGACATAATAGTGAAACTAAGAGACATTGATAAGAGTGTGGTGGTTACGGGGGGGAGGGGGGAATGGGAGAGGGAAAGGGGGAGGGGGAGGGGCACAGAGAGAACAAGATAGAGGGTGACGGAGGACAATCTGACTTTGGGTGGTGGGTATGCAACATAACTGAACGACAAGATAACCTGGACTTGTTATCTTTGAATATATGTATCCTGATTTATTGATGTCACCCCATTAAAAAAATAAAATTAAAAAAAAAACAAAAAACAAAAAACCCTAAAAGCATTAAAGCCATAAATAAGGATTTAATTAAATTAACTGTATAAAGATCAAGGTCCAAAAAGAGAAACTATAAATAAAAAAAAATTAATTGGCTAAAAATCTACCATCTAGTCTATGAAATGTGGGGGCTGGGCTGGATAACCTAACTTTCCTTCTAGCTTTTCTATCCTAAGAGTCTTGGTAAAGTAGAATTACTGAAATACTGTGTCTTAACATAATAAAAACTGCATAGAGACTCTAACCCCCTCAAATGACATGGACTGACCTCCTACAGCATGTAAAATAACTTCCGGAGCACAAGTATCCCACTTCTTACATCCGGGGCTCGCAAATATGTAAGCAGATGCTTTGCCTTCAATCAGCTGAATAATCTGTAAAGTTAAAGATAATAATTATTCCTCGACCATGAAATGAATGCAGTATAAGTAAAAGAAAATAGTTGGTTTCTATCAAATATATTTCAATTTCTCTGTTAGGCTCCACTTAGGTTAAAGCCATTAGCAGGTTTAAATTCAAGAGTATTATGAAGAAACATACAAAATACACGCATAATAATATCTAGGGGGAGAAAAGTGGTCAATAAGCTCCAAAGATATCTGAACAGTCTCCATATTCCAAGTTAGGTAACAGTTTTCTTTTTTATGTTATTTTTCTTACTGTAAAAACAAATTATACTGACTATAGAAAAAAATAAAGGTGTTTCATCTTGTCATCAGCTGACCGTTACTGTATAAAGGATAGGGAAATATCAATAGTGTAAAAGTGTATAAAGTGTAAAAAAGTCCTAACAGATGTGTGATGCCGACTAGTCAACAAGTAGTGAGTTACTGGTCTTTGGAATCATATCCGTTACTATATGCACTATCAAAATAAAAACTTTGAAGCGGTCATCTTAATAATTCTCATCATACTCAATAAAACTGAGGTCACTGGTGAAAATTGCATGACTAAAAACAGTAACTTGCTATATCAAGCTTTGATTCATTACTTGATTCTTCTTTTGGTTATACTGTCAAATAATTAGTGCTGTAAAGCTCAGATTTCAAATATCCAGACTGGGAGAATGAGGGAAATGTCAGTGAACAGAATGTTACCGATGATTCCTTTCAGTGCTATTCAAGAACACCTTCATGATTATTAAACCTTGCTGTTGGCTTTTTTTAAAATTGATTTTAGAAAGAGAAAGGGAAGGAAGAAGGGTGAAAGATGGAGAGGGAAGTAGGATAGGGGGGAAGGAGGGAGGGAGATGGGGGGAGAGAGGGGGATACTGAGAGAGGGGGAGAGAGAGAGAGAGAGAGAGAGAAAGAAAGAGAGAAACATCAATTTGTTCCACTTATTTATGCATTCATTGATTACTCTATGTGCTCTGACTAGGATTGAACAAGCAACCTAGGGGAATCAGGACGGGGTGATCTAATCAACTGAGCTACCAGCCAGGGCGTTAGATTCTCAAAGAGATCATTGACATAAAAAAGTTAATAAATGCACAACAAAATCTTTTCACAAGAAAAGATGGTGTGTGTGTGTGAAGGATGGGGACTAAGAAGAATGGTGCCCCTTGGGAATAAAAGAGGTAATGGGCTTTGTGGCCATTAACAGGAAAGGAAATAGGGAGAGGGACACAGCTGGGGGCAGGCAGAAGGACGACGCGCTCCCATTGGGCAGGCTGAATCTGAGAGTCTGAAGGAGGTCAGCATGGTGGTATCCAGGGGCAGTCAGATGAGAAAAGATCAAGGTTAGGGATTCAGGTCACATTGTGTTCCAAGTCACAGTTTTCTCAGGAGGATGGAAGCCTAGATAGAACTGTGGGGGAAGCAGGAAGGGGCGGCAGGCCCATCTTTAGAATATGTATTAGAAAGGTCTAGGAAGTAACCCAAGGGGGCCCTTGAGAAAATAAGAGCTGGCAAGAGGGACAGAATCTTATCCTAATGACTGAACTATCTTCAATAAAAGAGACTTGAACCTTGACGTTTTTGAAAAATTCAGATGTTGCTGAAATGTGCTTTGAGTGGCAAATTATGACCTTTCATCTCTTCTCCCAAACTCTTATTTCACGTTTGTTAAAAGCTCAGTATCTCTCCCAGTGATTCAGGTGCATTTTCCAGGAGCTGGATGCTGGTTTCCTACCTTATTTCCTGCTCCACCCACTCGCAGCACGTCATCAGGGTTCATGGCTGTTACACAGTCAGTAACCAGCTTGTTGCTGTGGGAACGGGTGGTTGTGATAATGTGTTTCCCAGCAGGCGCTTCTTTCAGCTGAAACCCAAAGGCACCTAAACCTAAAACTCCCCAGATTGTCCTTCCCAGCTGAGCATCTGGTCCTGCCTATGTAAACGGGTGAGACAACAGTAGAGCTTTTAATTACTGGGAGAAAAAATGTTAGCCATTAATAGAGCATCTGGTTATATTAGCACCATAATTTTTAGAATGTACAAATAGTATAACATTATAGAATACAAAAACAATACTGTCAACAAAGAAAGTTTCCCTATAGATCAACAGGTTATTCTCGTTGTTTTGGTTAATAATTGGGTTTCAAAGGTACTGAAGGGAACTGTGGTTATTCCTTGGAGTCCTCAGGAAAGGAAATATCATAGGCTAATTCCTGTTGCTCTCTGAATCATAGAATAACCTCATTATTGTATTTGAAATAGTTTTTTGCAAAAGGTACTGAAGTCCCCAGGAAATGAAACACCATGCACTGATTCCTACTTTTCCCTCCCTCCCTTCCTTCCTTCCTTCCTTCCTTCCTTCCTTCCTTCCTTCCTTCCTTCCTTCCTTCCTTCCTTCCTTCCTCCCTCCCTCCCTCCCTCCCTCTCTTTCTTTCTTTCCCTCTCTCTCCCTCCCCTCCCCTCCTTCCTTCCTTCTTTCTTCTTTCTTCTTTTTAGATGAGAGGAGAGGAGATAGTGAGGCAGACTCCTGCATGCACCCTAACTGGATCCACCTGGCAACCCCACGTTGGGCCAATGTGTTGGGGACCAAAATATAAACAGGTGTTTTTATATCCAGGGGACAGAAGTGCTGGGCCTAACCACTCATCTCTCCTGCCCATTTAACAAAAAGCTATACCTGATTATTGCTTGTCCCACCCATGTTCTCCGGAGGAGGCTGGTTTTGTCTGTTTGTTTGTTTTTTTATTTATTCATTTTAGAGAGGAGAGGGAGAGACAGAGAGAGAGAGAGAGAGAGAGAGAGAGAAAGAGAGAGAGAGAGAGAGAGAGGAGAGACAAAGAGAGAGAAGGGGGGAGGAGCAGGAAGCATCAACTCCCATATGTGCCTTGACCAGGCAAGCCCAGGGTTTCGAACCGGCGACCTCAGCATTTCCAGGTCGACGCTTTTATCCCACTGCTCCACCACAGGTCAGGCTAAGAGAGTGGCAGGGTTTTGTTTTGTTTTGTTTTGTAGGCTGGAAGCTAATTTCTTATTAGTGTAAAGTTAGATCTAAATGGTATGGTGGGGGTTGTCTTTGAGTTGTCTTGGAAACAACTGAATTGCTAATGAACCACGTTTTTTTCCCTGAATAAAGACAAATGCACTTCTGGGGGCCGCCATTGCATCGGCTTAGGAACAGTAGTGACTGTTCACCGTGTGGTCCTCCCGAACCCATCTTTATGTATATATCTTTAATTCTCTATCTATCATTTATTAAATTCCATACCCTTTCCCATTCGAGGACCCTGTAATAGACTCGTCATGGCTAAACCACAACACCAATGCCCGAGTACTGAGCTGTTTTTAGTGCCTTAGGCTGATGCATTCCAACTGAGCTATCCTCAGTGCTTGGGGCCACACTTGAACCAACTGAGCCACTGGCTGCAGGACAGGAAGAGGGCGAGAAGGGGGAGAGCTGGGGTGGAGAAGCAGGTGGTCACTTCTCCTGTGTGCCCTGACCAGGAGCCAAACTCAGGACATCCATACACTGGGCTGATGCTCTATCCACTGAGCAACTGGCCAGGGCCAATTGCTACTTTTCAATACCCAAGAAACAATAAGGATCATGTTACCATGCAAATAGGTCATGCTGATAATGCATTTTGCTGCTATAGAGACAGAACTACTGAATGCTGATGCCGAAGAGTATCATGGGTAGTGGGGGCAAGGTCAAAGATTTTACTGGCAGTCGTGGTGGTAAAGTGACAATGATAATGCAATCTTAAAATCTATTTCCTTTGTAGAGTTTAAAGAATTTTCAATCACATTTTTTATAACTATGCACTTCATATAGCAGGGGTCAGGAACCTTTTTGGCTGAGAGAGCCATAAACGCCACATATTTTAAAATGTAATACCATGAGAGCCATACAACAACCTGTGTATGTTATACATTATTCAATAAAAATTTGGTGTTGTCCCGGAGGACAGCTGTGATTGGCTCCAGCCACCCGCAACCATGAACATGAGCAGTAGGAAATGAATGGATTGTAATACATGAAAATGTTTTATATTTTTAACGTTATTTTTTTTTTATTAAAGATTTGTCTGCAAGCCAGATGCAGCCATCAAAAGAGCCACATCTGGCTTGCAAGTCATAGGTTCCCAACCCCTGTCATATAGAAAGACATAACCTGTTTTTCATAGAAAATAAGATTGATGCATAAAATGATTAACACAAAGTCATCAAAATACTATTATTTATCAAAATAGACATACAGACATATATTTTACTGAATACTTAACACATACCAGGCATCGTACTAAGTGCTTTACATCAGTGGTCCCCAACCTTTTTTGGGCCACGGACCGGTTTAATGTCAGAAAATATTTTCACAGACCGGCCTTTAGGGTGGGATGGATAAATGTATCACGTGACTGAGACAAGCATCAAGAGTGAGTCTTAGACGAATGTAACAGAGGGAATCTGGTCATTTTTTAAAAATAAAACACTGTTCAGACTTAAATATAAATAAAACGGAAATAATGTAAGTTATTTATTCTTTCTCTGCGGACAGGTACCAAATGGCCCACGAACTGCTACCGGTCCACAGCCCGGGGGTTGGGGACCACTACCTTACATGTATTATCTCATTTATCTCTAAAACAACCCATAAAGCAGCTATAATCATCTTTTTACAAATGAGAAAAAAGAGATTGGAATCATTAAGTAACCTGACCAAGGACACCAGGAAGATCATAACCAAACTTAGGCTCATCTGTGTTCAAAGCCAATATGACTCATCATTAGACTAGACTGCCTCAGTTTACTTGTGAAATGCTTTCAAAACCATTATCTCATTCATTGTCCTAGAGCAGTACCCTGGGCGTTGTTACAGCGCACAGGCTAGCCCTGTAGGCTGCATTCCTGGGGAGGCAGATTCTGACACTATGGGATGTATATGGAGACATGCCCTTGGGATCAACACTGGAGGGGGGGGGAAGGAGGGGAAGGGAGGGGAGCCCATGGGAGGGCAAGGGAGGGGAGGGAAGGCAGCATGAGTAGACACAGGGAGAAGTTGAGCTGTGACAAAGACCCAACTAAGCTTCAGCAGAGCCGACCAAGAGCCCTGAAGTGAGCATGGCCCTTCTGTTGTACTGAATTGGAAAAAAATACCAGGCCTTCACACCCCTGTAATAATCAGTCATTGCAAACGGGCTGCCTTGGGAAGGAGCGTGTTATTGGGCTGAATCCCAGACCTGCCACTGACAAACTGGGTGACCTGGCATAAGTTACTTGCTTTGGTTTCCCTTTCTTTAAAACAGGGGAAAGGTTTCCTTGAAGGATGATGGTGGGGCGTATTAAATGAGATAATGCTTGTGAACCCCAGAGTGTGGCAGCGTACAGTAAGCTCTTGATACATTTTTGCTGTTATAGTGATGATGATAATGACTAAAAATTGAATATTCAGCCTTGAACACTACTAACAGAGCTGAGCAACTTTGTACTTGTTGCAGCATATTTTAAGGCATAAGCAAGAGAGAAGGAAGGAAGAGGATAAAGACAATATCCAGAAGGGAATGTGGTGAAGGGACAGGTAACGAAGGGAAGAAACATAACAGGAGATGAGCTGGTATGTGGCTCAACAATGACTAGACAGGTACCACAGGTTTCCTTCCTCTTTGCTACCAACTAGTGGAGCCAAAACTCTAGCTATTTGTCTCACCTTTGCTTCACTCCCGTGTTCCCTTAACGTCCGCTTCCCATTGTTCTGTGGAAAATTAATACAATTTTTCTAAGCTCAGAAGTGATGGAAATTATTAACAACTTCTAAGCACTCATACCCCTTTTTGATGCAAGGTGCCAGGCATTACAATGTTATCTATGGATTCAATGTCTCTCTTTTAAGTAACAGTATTAACTTATTTTGAAGTTTACACAATAGCCGCAAACTTGTGTCTGCATATAATACTACAGTATATAAACATTAAAGTCACTTGAAAAGAATGAATGGATACTTATTAAGAGAAACTTTCCCAGTAATGCATAACTAGTTTTGCTAAATAATCCTAAAAAGCATAGGATTTATAATCTATGATTATAAATAAAAAATTATCATACAAATGGCAGAATAAAACAAATTTATTTTTGAAATAGATTAATCCTCCTATTAAACTCAAATTGGAAATTCAGAAGTAACAGTCCCCAATCTGGCTATTTTGTTTCTCTAAGGTGCTATCAAGGCCACACGAATGTGAATACCTGAAGTATATATCTCAACAATTTCCCCTAACATTTATCATCTGTTCCTGCTTTGGAATCACACTAATCTCTTCCTGCTTCTCAGGAAGACAATTTCTTGGGAGTACAGTAGGAAGTCAAGGTAGATGAGAGAGGAAAGTAAGAAGAAAGAGTGAGAGAGCATAGTTAGCTCTGTTATTGTTGCTGACTGTAATTCAGGCACTATGTGTTACCTGGGAAATGGCATGGCTAGCATCTTTCTTGGCTGAAATGGTTTATTTCTTCAATGTGCTTGAAGAACCACCTGTAAATCAGGTGTCTTACTGACCAGGCTAATCAAGAACCACATCGGTAATTCTCAAACTTCTACATTTGAGTCACAAGGCATACATAAAAAAGTAGATGTAATACACACAGTGTATTACCTTCACAGCCCTGGTATTGATACTCCCAGGAGGTCTGATTCAATAGGTCTGGGGTGTGGCGTGGGGGGCTGTATTTTGAAACATGAATGCATGAGCTAGAAACCACTAGATCAAATAATATCAGGAATCATGTAACACTGTAATTATTTATCTAATAAAATATTTCTGTGCTACCCCCTGCGCCACCTCCCTGCTGATGGGGGCTGCCATTTGTAGGCAATATCTACTTACAAGCTCCCCATTTACAAGCAAGAAAGCACAGCCAGGTAGATGGTGAAGCCTCCGTCCTCACTGGTTGTTAGCTATAATAGATACCTCCATTCCTTGGCACCTGGACCCCTCCATAGCCTGCCTGAGTGGCTTCCTTTCCTGGCAGCTGGTTTCCCAAAGAAGAAGCAATTCAAATGGAAAGAAATGTGAGCAGGAGCCACTGAGGGTCAGAGATGCTGGAACGTGGCTCATCTGTTGCAACATCAGGATTGGGAGACTGAATCTCAAGGTAATGCGGAGGAAACCCGGCAGGCTCCAGGAAGTCTACATGAACAGATGACTCCTCTGGCACCATGGCAACACAGAAGAATTGGCACAAGAGTCCTGCAAATACTGAGCTCCACGCCCCATCACTAACCCCTTTACCGGATCTTTAGAATTGTTTAGTTCCTCTCCCTATGCATGTCAAGCTCCCTTTCAAACTCCTTAAACACCATCATCCTTTCTGTCTCCGGGAAGTGGGCTTGGGTTTTCTCCCTGTCTCCTCATCTGGCTGCCTCCTTAAATAAACTCTTTCCTGCAAATCAAAACGGCAATGAGATACCACCTCACACCTGTTCGATTAGCTATTATTAGCAAGACAGGTAATAGCAAATGTTGGAGAGGCTGTGGAGAAAAAGGAACCCTCATACACTGTTGGTGGGAATGTAAAGTAGTACAACCATTATGGAAGAAAGTATGGCGGTTCCTCAAAAAACTGAAAATAGAACTACCTTATGACCCAGCAATCCCTCTACTGGGTATATACCCCCAAAACTCAGAAACACTGATACATAAAGACACATGCAGCCCCATGTTTATTGCAGCATTGTTCACAGTGGCCAGGACATGGAAACAACCAAAAAGCCCGTCAATAGATGACTGGATAAAGAAGATGTGGCACATATACACTATGGAATACTACTCAGCCATAAGAAATTATGACATCGGAACATTTACAGCAAAATGGTGGGATCTTGATAACATGATACGAAGCGAAATAAGTAAATCAGAAAAAAACAGGAACTGCATTATTCCATACGTAGGTGGGACATAAAAGTGAAACTAAGAGACATTGATAAGAGTGTGGTGGTTACAGGGGGGAGGGGGGAATGGGAGAGGGAAAGGGGGTGGGGAGGGGCACAAAGAAAACAAGATAGAAGGTGACAGAGGACAATCTGACTTTGGGTGGTGGGTATGCAACATAATTGAATGACAAGATAACCTGGACTTGTTATCTTTGAATATATATATCCTGATTTATTGATGTCACCCCATTAAAAAAATAAAATTATAAAAAAAAATAAAATAAATAAAATAAACTCTTTCCTTATTGTATTAAAAATAAACCACATTGTGTCAATTGTAGTAATACCTGGTAGTTGTAATACGGCTGGTTAATAACTCCTGCAATGGCCTTTCCTTCATAAGCAATTCCAATAAGAACTGTTACATTGTCAAGAAGACCTGTAAAGAAGAAATGGGTATCAGTTATTATATAACTTCCTCATGTTATGATTCATTATCAATACATGATTTGCTCCAAGTTATTTTTGCAGTAACGGGAAGGAATTTGTAATGATTCATCCATGATCGATCCAACCTTTGGCAAAATGCACAAATTATGAGAGAACTGGCTAGAGGCAAAAGTAGGGTCTGTGGCCACTAACTGAATTGATACACACAGTCTCATCAGTACTCTGAAAACTAATTAAATAAACCAGGCATGCCTCCACAGCCATTCTTATTAGATCCCTCTGTGCCCCCTCCGCCACCATCTAACTCACACCTGCCTGCTGGCTCACTCTCTGGGCCAGGACCACTCTCTAGACTTGCATAGTAAGCCTCTAAAGCAGGGGTCCCCAAACTTTTTACACAGGGGGCCAGTTCACTGTCCCTCAGACCGTTGGAGGGCTGGACTAGAAAAAAAACTATGAACAAATCCCTATGCACTCTGCACATATCTTATTTTAAAGTAAAAAAAACAAAACAGGAACAAATACAATATTTAAAATAAAGAACAAGTAAATTTAAATCAACAAACTGACCAGTATTTCAATGGGAACTATGCTCCTCTCACTGACCACCAATGAAAGAGGTGCCCCTTCCGGAAGTGCGGCGGGGGGCAGATAAATGGCCTCAGGGGGCCGCATGCGGCCCATGGGCCATAGTTTGGGGACCCCTGCTCTAAAGGAAGGTTTCACAAAGTGGCTTTCAGGGACCATCGAACCCCATTAGAATTAACTAACATCTTTTTTTTTCTTTCTTTTTTAGAGAGAGAGAGAGAGAGAGAGAGAGAGAGAGAGAGAGAGAGGAAGGGAGAGGGATGAGGAGCATCAGTTAATCATTGCAACACTTTAGTTGTTCATTGATTGCTTTCTCATATGTACTTTGACCAGGGAGCTCTAGCTGAGCCAGTGACCCCTTGCTCAAGCCAGCAACCACGGGGTCATGTCTATGATCCTACGCTCAAGCTGGCAACTCTGCACTCAAGCCAGCGACCTTGGGATTTCAAACCTAGGTCCTCAGCATCCCAGGCTGACGCTCTATCCACTACACCACCACCTAGTCAGGCAACTGCCATCATTTTTAGAACACAGGTTCTCAGGTTCCTTCCCAGAGTCAAAGAATCAAACTATCTGGAGGAGAGGGGAGGCAGAGACCTGGACAAGCTGTGTAGGTGAAGCGCCCTATGAACATTGACGCTTGGTGGAGCTTCCCTGTTCTCCTTGTGTTCAGGGCACACACACTATGCATGACTCACTCATTAAAGATATGTCTCATCCAAGAACAGAGAAAAAAAAATTTTTTTAAAGAGTTTCCTAGTAATTATGAGACATTTTATTTTCTCAAGCCATGGAGCTGAAAACCAGCATAAATACCTATGTCGATCTTGATTTCAGAGCTAAAACTCAAAGCTGACGCTATGCTTCAAACACCTAAACCTCTGGCTCTGAGCCTGGTCTTCCTCACTTTAGTATTGCCCATTTTGTTTTAATTTGCCGCTTTATTGTTTTTCTCATCGCCGAGAGTTTTAGGAGAGAGAAATATTGCTCTGTGTTTCCAAACCCGTCTCTGAAGGTGAGGTTGAAAAGAGAAAGAGCGAGTCACAGGTGCGGGGACAGTGAGTGGGAGGGGCCAGAAGTGGGGGTGTCAGGACTGCTGTCCTCATCGGGGTCCTATCTCAACAGAGCTGGGCTTCAGTCTGGTAACACCGGTTTGATGCTATTCTCACGTAAAGGACCTTCGCATTGTGGGGTTGGTGGACTGTGAATGGGAAGGTACTGGAAGGAGGTGAATTTTCTGCCTCTTGTCTTGACACTCAACTGATGTACACAATCACTGCCAGCCAGGATGGGCCCAGCTTAAGGGCCCAGACATAAAACATAACACTGGCTTCCCACTCAACACATGAAATGCGAAATGTTTACCACTCAACATCATAGACTAGTCCTCACTGCTTCAAGTACTAAAGAGATACCAACCTTCAGTATATTCCTTGGTACCATCCAGAGGGTCAACCCAGACCACAAGCTAAAAAAAATAAAAATAAATATCCAAGTGAAGCACACAAAATATAAAAAATAGATTTAAATAGACTAACGAAGACGGTTTTTTTTTTCATTTTTGAAGTTATCAATATATTACGACTGGCTTAAGGCAATGTCATCAGTTTTGTGACAGTAAAACAAAGAACACTTATTGTTTTGTAATTATAGAAAAAGGCCAATTAAATTGGAGAAGTCTGATTTAATAATTTTAAGAATGAAGTGCCTGATACAAGTTTACTGTTGGCTGAACACTAAACACACTGAACTCTAGAGGGCGATGAAGGAAAACTTTAAGTGGCACCAAAGTGTGTTGAACAATGTGTGGTTGCTACTCATTTTCATAAGTAAATGCCGATTTAATAAATGATTAACTGAAGGTCCCCGTTTCTATTGGGTTGGGGAATAAGTTCGTAGCGTTTTTATATTTTCTTTTATTTTACAACGATTTGTTTGCTGTTTGGCAAAGGGTAAGTATTCATTTGATAAAACTCTTTCTGCTCTACAAAACTATGTTAATTGTATTTTTGAGTTATTTAATTTTTTATTAGTTTTGAGGCTTAGAAATGGAATACCCAGGAGGCAAAAATCAACATTTTCGACACCTGCTCTTCTTTGCTTTTCATCGAGGTCAAAAAGCTGCCGAAGCAGCCCGGGACATTTGCGACGTGTATGGAGAAGGTGTCATAGGTGAGTCTACAGCACGGAAATGGTTTGCAAAGTTCAAAAATGGCGACTTTGACGTCGATGACACGTGCTGCAGTGGAAGGCCTTCTGAATTCGATGAAGAACTGGGAAATGCTCGAAAAGAATGCCACGGTCAACAAGAAGCTCTACATTGCCCAGCTACACCGCGTGAATGAGGCTATTCAACTGAAAAGACCTGATCGACATGGTCAAACCATACTCCTTCACGATAACGCCAGGCCCCATGTTGCACAAGTCGTCAAAGCCGCACTCCAAGAGCTCGAATGGGAGGTCCTTCAGCATCCGCCGTATTCTCCGGACCTTGCACCGACCGATCACCATCTTTTCTGCTCCCTGTCAAACCATATGAAGGGCATTACCTTCGATAACAAAGAGGTCCTTAAAAACTGGCTCAACTTCTTTGACACCAGACCAGGCAATTTTTGGCGGAACGGCATCAACAAATTGGTTGAGAGGTGGGAAGAGGTTGTAAACAGCAACGGCGAATATATAATTGATTAACTTATTGATATAATTATTGGGTTTGTTTTTTTTTTTTTGCATTTTTCTGAAGCTGGAAACAGGGAGAGACAGTCAGAATCCCGCATGCACCTGACACGCCCACCAGGGGCGATGCTCTGCCCATCCTGGGCGTCGCCATGTTGCGACCAGAGCCACTCTAGTGCCTGAGGCAAAGGCCAAAGAGCCATCCCCAGCACCTGGGCCATCTTTGCTCCAATGGAGCCTTGGCTGCGGGAGGGGAAGAGAGAGACAGAGAGGAAGGCGCGGCGGAGGGGTGGAGAAGCAAATGGGCGCTTCTCCTGTGTGCCCTGGCCGGGAATCGAACCCGGGTCCTCCGCACGCTAGGCCGACGCTCTCCCACTGAGCCAACCGGCCAGGGCAATTATTGTTTTTTTTTGGTTTTTTGTTTGTTTTTTTTAAATGTAATGCCGTTTATTTAACTTCAAAAAACATTTCAGCATTCTAAACATACAAAAAAATAACAAAATGTTGCAAATTGTGTTTAGTACAGAAGGTTCCTGAACTTTCATCAATGCAGTGGCTTTTTGCTGACAACAAAGAGTTCTAGTTTGTTTTATAACAAACAGGTAAAAACTACAGCACTTAACTAAAATCCAAACACTTCTCATGCCAGCTGACCCCCCTTCCACAGCTAAGAATGGCAAAATGCTATGTCACTATATACAAAAACCAGACAACCTGAAGCTAAATGGATGCCCACTGCAGTGTCCACAGGTCCAGCCTCACATTGAACGCCCTGAGCTACAGCCCCTCCAAAAGGCATCTTCCCCACATTCTCAACGCCAAGCAAAGAGCATCAAAAGCTTGTCTTGGTTGTTTTGTTCTTTTTACAAACTATAGATATGTACAGTTGATAACCCAGGATTTCTAGACAATAACCGTATAGATACCACCTTACTGATTAAAGAAAATGGCAAAAACATTTTTAAATGCCTTGTCACACCAACAGCAAAGTGCACAGAGTGAGGAGAACACGAGAGCCTTTTCATTTTAAAAATGTTTGGAAATATGTACAACTTTGATACAGTTTCAGGGTGCTCCAGACACCCATGGCCATTTCATGTAAACCACTGACAATTTCTAGAGCACTTTGAAAGACTACATATATGATCATGATCCAATTGTGTGATTAATCCTAATGAGGGCAACAGACACCTCTTAAGAGCTGTTGTCAATTACAGCGCTCCCCTACTCTAAGGTATTCACAAGGAGACAGATATAAAGTTTTTTTATTCATCTTCTTCTTCCTCCTCCTCCTCTTCTTCCTCCTCCTCCTCCTCTTCCTCCTCGTCTTCATCTTCCTCTTCCACCTTTTTCCGGGCAACTTTAGCAGGACCCTTTGCACCATCAAATTTTCCTTTAGATTTATAGTCGGCAACATCCTTCTCATACTTCTCCTTCAGCTTTGCAGCCTTATTGTTGTAAGGCTGCTTTTCACTGTCACTTAAGTTATTCCACATCTCGCCCAGCTTCTTTGCCACATCTCCAATAGAGATGCCAGGGTTTGTGGATTTGATCTTGGGGCGGAATTCTGAACAGAACAGGAAGAATCCAGACGGTGGCCTTTTGGGAGCATTAGGGTCCTTCTTCTTCTTCCTCCCTTAGCTGGTCCATAATCCTTCATTTCCCGATCATAGCGTACTTTATCTGCTTTTGCCATCTCATCAAATTTAGATTTCTCTTTCCCTGACATTGTCTTCCACCTCTCGGAGCACTTCTTAGAAAATTCTGCAAAATTGACAGGAACCTCTGGGTTTTTCTTCTTATGTTCCTCTCTGCACGTCTGCACAAAGAAGGCATAAGCAGGCATCTTGCCCTTTGGCTTCTTGGGATGACCTTTAGCCATCCTGACTGTATTGTTCGCCAGTCTGGGCAGCGCAGGGCACAACGTGAGGCTCAACACTCCCCAGCCTCGTGCTAGCTGCCTCCACGAGAGCTGCCTCTTGTTTTTTGTTTAAATAAAAGTCTTCGGTAAAAACGCTATGAACTTATTCCCCAACCCAATATATGGCAAATAAAAATAAACCGTTTCTATAACTAACAGTGGACTACAAAGGACGTCCCTATTATGTAGACTTTCAACACAATTCAGAATAGGCAGCCATGAACCCTAGAATTTTAACACCTGACAGTGAACTTGTCAGCTATTTCTGATGAAAGACACCATATCTCGTTTTCTTTGTATCCTTCACATCCCAGAGCAAAGTGCCTAGCTCACAGTAAGTATTCAATGAATGGATGTTCAACAAATTAAAATTAGAAAATGAAAGGATGTTCAACAAATTAAAATTAGAAAATGGTAGTTATCTGAAGTCACAGATTTATTCAGATATAAAGAGCCAAGTGATTTCTGTGGCCTTCTAAAATACAAGGCGGCTATTTGTGTGATCATCAGTGCCTGTGAGATGTTTTCTTACCAAATCTATGTGACAAATTATATATATTTTCTAAGAATATTTTTAATCACCATTTTAGAGTAGAGAAGAAGCTAACAGCATGAGAAACTGAACTCTAGGGTGGCCTGATACTTTAGGTTGGCTCTGAAAGTTTTCCAGTCCTGGATGCCTCTATTTTATAACTACCAACTTATCATCATTATAGGCCAATGTTATTTCCTTTACTATGGCCAGCAAGAAACAAGCCCACAAAGATGAATAGAAGTGAAGTAATAACAAGGCTTGTACATCTTCTTCTTTAATAGCACTGTACTGCGACGGGCACGGTTGCCTGAGTATTTCTTCCCATTGACCATCTTCAATCAGCTCCTGGTCCACTTCCTCAGAAGGCAGGTCCTGCAGCAGAAAACACTGATGACTGATACTGCTGAGTACCCACAGAGGACCTCTGTGTCCATCACAGAAGAAATGCAGCATCACTGCTTTCATTAGTCCCACCATTTGTGTTTGCAGCTTTAAAGCAAACCGAGTAAAACTGCAAATCAGCCCTGGCTGGTGGCTTAGTGGATAGAGCATCACCCCCGTGTATGGAAGTCCCAGGTTCGATTCCTGGTCAGGGTACAAAAGAGAAGTAACCATCTGCTTCTCTTTCCCTCTCTCTCCCCCTTCTCTCTCTCTTTCCCTCCCACAACCAGTGGCTTGATTCGTTCAAGCGTGGCCCTGGATGCTAAGGATAGCTCAGTTGGTCCAAATACAACAGCCTCAGGTCCTAAAAATAGCTCTGTACTTGAATATTGGCCCCAGCAGTTGCTGGGTGAAGTCCGGTTGGGGCACATGCAGGAGTCTGCCTCACTATCACCCCACCTCTCACCTAAAAAAACAAAGCAAAACAAAAACTGCAAACACAACCAGATATGCCTCTTCAAAGTTGATCACAGAGAGTCCCAACTTCATTATTTTGAACAGTTTAGAAAGAAATAAAATTTTTTTAAAGATTAAAAAAATTTTTTTGAAACTTTTTTTTAAATTTATTCATTTTAGAGAGGAGAGAGAGAGGAGAGAGCAGGGGGAGTAGCAGGAAGCATCAACTCCCATAGGTGCCTTGACCCAGCAGGCCTGGGGTTTTGAACCTGCAACCTCAGCATTTCAAGTTGACACTTTATCCACTGCGCCACCAAGGTCAGAAATGAATTTTTAAAGTATTATATGCTTTTAAAAATAAGTGGTTCTGACATCATATTTTTCTCTTTCAGAACACGGAATGTCAATCCTGTACCTTTCACAGTGTTAGAACCTTTGGATAAAGTATGTAAATAAGCTTAATTTAAAAAAAAAAAACAGGAACAAAATTCATTTTATTCTCAAGTTCTAGAACTCTACTCATCATATAGTTTGTATGCTGAATAGTATCATGGGAACCATATCTCTGATGGTCAAGAACTGAGACATTTGGCTTTGAAATGGACCAAAATATTTCATAATCAGACATTTCCTTCAAGTCCAAGGAATATAACCATTTTTGTGTTAAAATAGTAGATAAAACATTTTAAATCATAATAGTGGTCCATAAATTATTAAAGTGGCAGTCATAAATCCACATGGTAAACAGGCATTTAAAGATACCCTATCGCTGACAAGTCTTACCTCCTCCCCTATAATTGTCAGTTTGGGGAACTTCCGTGCCAGCGAGGAGCATATGCTCATCTGTGCCAGCCTGTCGGCTTTGGTCTGTAGGTCTGTCGCACAGGTCTGCAAGCAAGAGTGCAAATTTTAGCAAGGCTAATACGCAACATTGTCCTCTGGTTCCTAAGGCATGAGAGTCAAGAGCATTTAAGTCCACTGTTCTTAGGTTTGTAGAACTTAACGCCAAATGAGCCAACACGTTTCTCGGTGTGGTTTTCCCATGGGAATTACAGGGGTCATAGTTTGGAAAAGGGCTTTTCAACTATCAGGACATCTTCCCAGTTCAGAAATTCCTTTAGCAAGATCTCTCGGTCAATCTTTTGATCGAGAAACAGGAAATTCATAACTAATTTATTATAGGTTGTCGAAGCTGAAACATTGTATCATTTGTTATTTGAAAGGTATCCCTTATATGGATTCTTCTATAACTTTCACTCACTAGTCCTAATCCTAGTAATTCCAGGGGTCCTTAGGACAATTCCTTGGTGTACAGAAAAAAATGCCTAATTCGGAAATGTAAAAATGAACAACTATAATATTTAACACACAGCTCGCCTATGACACTCACTCAACCCACATATCAGGCTATCATGCGAGTGAAAAATAGTGAAAAATCTCAGAATTGACAGCATAATCTCCTTTGTTAATGTTTTCAGAGAATTACACCACGCTGTAACCTACATATGCCTGGTTAGGTGAATTTACAGATTATACAGTGTGTCCGTAAAGTCATGGTGCACTTTTGACCAGTCACAGGAAAGCAACCAAAGACAATAGAAATGTGAAATCTGCACCAAATAAAAGGAAAACCCTCCCAGTTTCTGTAGGATGGTGTGGCAGTATGTGCACATGTGCAGATGATGATGTAACACTGTGTATATAGCAGAGCAGCCCACGGCCATGCTAATCGAGATGTGGACGGTACAGAGGAAAGTTCAGTGTGTTCTGTGGCTCGCTAAATTCGAATCCGTGACCAAAGTGCAACGTGAATATCAGTGCGTTTATAACGAAGCGCCACCACATAGGAATAACATTCTCAGTGGGATAAGCAGTTGAAGGAAACCAGTAGTTTGGTGGAGAAACCCTGTTCTGATAGGCCATCAGTCAGTGACAAGTCTATAGAGGCTATTCGGGATAGCTACCTAAGGAGCCCTAAAAAATCTGTGCATGAGCCCACATATAACTGCACTGAATAGGTATGAAACTGGGAGAGTTTTCCTTTTATTTGGTGCAGATTTCACATTTTCTATTGTCTTTTGTTGCTTTCCTGTGACCGGTCAAAAGTGCACCATGACTTTAAGGACACACTGTATTAATGTGAATAGCGGAATTTTTACAATGCTATGTAATGAGCTAAGGGATGATTGTGAAAATCACACAGATGTTTCCTGCTTGTCTCATGCAAAGTACTATTCTGCAAGAACGTAGTGTCACACAGGCACAGATTTTTGTTTTATTTCCTAAAGAAGTATGTCGGGCACACAGCAGACACTCTATAAACACCTGTTGAATAAAACATCTGAAAAGAATTACTGAATTTGAAGATGACTTATATATCGATCAAGTTTAGAGACCATGCCATTTAACTATCTGAGGAAGGCTATCCCAACTCTTTTCATCTCTAGGATAAGTACTTCCTGCTCCTTCTACAAACCCGGCACCATCCCTCAGCATTCCACCCTCTCTGAAGGGGGCCATTGATGATTTCTACTATTAAAGTCTATCCAGATTATGTCCTTAAACTAAAACTTCAGGGAACAAAGATAAGGTTGGTATGAAATACAGTGAGACTTTTCAGTACCTTCTCCACGACACCCAGGTCTCCTTCAGCGATAACGCGTCTAACTATTGCTCCTGCCTTTTGAGCAACAGAATACGCTGAGGCTACCAACCGCATTAACACAGTGGGACCAGAAGCCATGGTAAGCCCTAAGGGGAAAACGGGGAGATGAGTCTGGTTATTTTCGAAGCCAGCTACTGGTTTCATTTACTTGAATTCAACGCAGCACATATTTATGGCGCACTCGCCTGGGACTGCCCCCATTAACTGCACAGATTCTTTTTTTTTTTTTTTTTTTTTTTTTTTACATAGGCAGAGATAGACAGGGACAGACAGACAGGAACGGAGAGAGAGATGAGAAGCATCAATCATTAGTTTCTCGTTGTGCGTTGTGAGTTCTTAGTTGTTCATTGATTGCTTTCTCATATGTGCCTTGACCACGGGCCTTCAGCAGACTGAGTAACCCCTTGCTGGAGCCAGAGACCTTGGGTCCAAGCTGGTGAGCCTTGCTCAAACCAGATGAGCCCGCGCTCAAGCTGGTGACCTCGGGGTCTCGAACCTGGGTCCTCCCGCATCCCAGTCTGACGCTCTATCCACTGCGCCACCACCTGGTCAGGCACTGCACAGATTCTTAAAAGAGGCTTGGAAAAACCTCCATTTCAGTATTGGTCGATTTTTTTTTTTTTTTTTTTTTTTTTACAGAGACAGAGAGAGAGTTAGAGAGAGGGATAGGGACAGACAGACAGGAATGGAGAGAGATGAGAAGCACTAATCATTAGTTTTTTGTTATGACACCTTAGTTGTTCGTTGATTGATTTCCCATATGTGCCTTGATGGTGAGGCTACAGCAGACAGAGTAACCCCTTGCTTGAGCCGGCAACCTTGGGTCCAAGCTGGTGAGCTTTGCTCAAATCAGATGAGCCCACACTCAAGCTAGCGACCTCAGGGTCTCGAACCTGAGTCCTCCGCATCCCAGTCTGACGCTCTATCTACTGCACAACCGCCTGGTCAGGCTCCATTTCAGTATTAGTGCTCAGTCAATCCTATAGTTTTATTCCCCCCACAGATGGGGTATATTGAAGCATGAGGGAAACGGCTCAGGCCTACAAACACGTGGAAAAGTTTTACGTATGACGAGTGTAACATGCAAAGACGATGGAAGGTGTTTCAGGGGCTGAAAAAATATAACATATTCCTTGAAGTGCTAATATTTTGGTAGGTTTGGAGTAAACCATCAAAACCCAAAATTTCTATAACATAAAACAGGTATATGCTAAGAGAGGTATAACATAAGGGACGTGGTAGATGTGTAGAGTAATTAAAAAGGGGAGGGCCTGCACATTGTTACAATCAGTTTCTGAAAAGTCAATGAATGTTCCTGGAGAGATGAAATAAAATTTAATCTGCTGATTCTTTGCTTCCATCCTCATCAGTAGCCACAGAGAGCACAAGCAGCAGCCTAACTAATGGGCGTGAAGACCAACCATTTACAAAAGCAGTGTGTCAGAGTGGGTCCTGGCCCCAGTGAAAAAATGCAGAGAAAACAGCCTGTAGGATCAAATATATTCATCTTTGAAAATACAAATTCAAATCTTGCAATTTTAGGGACAGTCCTGAAGCTGGGGTGCACCACCCAGGGCCCTTTCAGGACTGAAGGACTTATTTTTTTTTTAGCTGCTGAGTGTTCCCAGTAAGTGGCCTTTGTTTGGGAATGTATCTGCTGAGAATAGTCGCTTCACTTGCAGCTGGTCAACACAGGGATGCAAAGGCCTCCCTCCACTCCAACTGGGCCACTGCCCCAACACTGATGGGTCATCCTCGCTTACGAATGCCCAGTGTGGTCAGCTGACGGCATCACGGCCCAAGGTTTTCCAGTCCCCCTGCACATTCTTACCCAGGGGTCCCCAAACTACGGCCCGCCGGCCGCATATGGCCCCGAGGCCAAAAACCCGCCCCCCCCCCCCCCCCGCACTTCTGGAAGGGGCACCTCTTTCATTGGTGGTAAGCGGATGCATCCTGTGCTCCTGGAGTACTGTATGTGGTGGTGCGGCAAAGCGCAGGGTCGCTCACGTACAATACTACTTCCAGTGACACAGGACGCACACGGCTCCGGAAGTGCATCATATCACTTGTTACGGCTAGCAGTGACAAATATGGAACCGGACATTGACCATCTCATTAGCCAAAAGCAGGCCCATAGTTCCCATTGAAATACTGGTCAGTTTGTTGATTTAAATTTACTTGTTCTTTATTTTAAATATTGTATTTGTTCCGTTTTGTTTTTTTACTTTAAAATAAGATATGTGCAGTGTGCATAGAGATTTATTCATAGTGTTTTTTATAGTCCAGCCCTCCAACGGTCTGAGGGACAGTGAACTGGCCCCTTGCGTAAAAAGTTTGGGGACCCCTGTTCTTACCTCTTTCCCTTCCCTTTCATGAATCATCCCATGAACACTCCCCAATACACCTCCAGTACTTTATCTCTGTCCCAGAGTACTTATGGGGAACCAACCCATTGCAGAAAGTCTCGCCACTCACTCAAATTAAGTTAATGTTATTTCAGTGCAAGAAGGGAACACGATATAGACATTATAGACATCAGTTCAGCAATATTCACCATTCGCCCACCAATTTCTGACTATATATTTGATGTGATGTGCCTTTTAGCCTCTTTACATCTTTTTTCTATCATCCACATTCTATTCAGAGGGGTTATGAACATTATAAGACAATAAACAAAGGAAACCCTTCAGAAGAAAGTCAGAATTTAAATTGAATGCATGCTAAATTACATACTGTGCCCAATGCTGTCTGGAATTCAGACAAAAATAAAGTTCATTTTGATGTAGTTAAGTCCTATTTATCTTATTACATCATCATCAGGCTATATTCATTTTCCTGGCATACCAAGGGGTTACACGAGGAAAAATAGTTATAATTAGGATTTCAGAAACACCTCAAACAGGAGAAATAACTTTGCAAACATTTTGCTGGCCTTATCTCTACTCCCTTATATCCATGACCAGCCATATATCTGACATATCCTATACTGGAAAAGGTAGCCAAGTAATTAATCTGTACTATCCAGATGTCTTAACCATTGAGGATATTTTAATGTGTTGGTATACACATTCAGTTCCTACCTTAGACAAGATGGAATGTGTGAAAGGCAAACCAGTGTCCCTAACTAATCACGGGTATCATTAACCTTTGAGCTACATGAGCAATCATTACAGCCTTCTCATGTTTCATATATGACTAACCTACTTCACTTCAGGTTTGCCAAGTCCCCAGTAATTTCTTCCAAAGAAAACATTTTAGGTTTTGTCCTTCTACTATATTCTTCATAAAACGTCTACTATATTTATGAACCACCATTTAAAGCTAACATCAGTTTTAAGTGAATGCAAAAAAATAGGTTTGGTACAAAGCACACAATTATTTATAAAGAGATCCTGTAAATTTTTAGTTGGCAAATAGAAAAATATTTCCATGATTTTCTCTAAAGTATTTCTTTGGTACTGAGTTAACAAGGAAACATTACTGCCCCCAACCCCCAATCATCTTCTTACAAATTTTTTTAAACAAATGAATACAAGTTTGGCTCTTCGCATAAAAAAAAAATGTGGCTAATCATATTATCACAATGCAAAAATCTGTAAAAGAGTTTTCTTTAGCCTTTTTGTGACCCTTCCCAGAGCCCAAATGAGAATTATCTGTTGCTAATACAGGTGGATACAGAACAAGGCCCAAAAGCTCCCTGCAAGTTAATTACCTTACAGTTCAGATTAAACTGTATTTCCTTCTCTACCATTTTTACACTTCTGGGTCCTAAAACACTAGCCTTTGCTTAACTGGTAAATAAAAGAAATACTCAATTTCACTAATTAAGAAAGGAATGCAAACTAAAGACAAAAAATGATGTTTGGGTTTTTTTTAGAGATAGAGACAGACAGGAAGAGAGAGAGAGAGATGAGAAGCATCAACTCATGGCAGCACCTTGGTTGTTCATTGATTGCTTTCTCATAAGTGCCTTGACCCGGGGAGGGGGGGGGGGGGCTCCAGCGGAGCCAGTGGCCCTTTGCTCAGGCCAGCGACCTTGGGCTCAAGCCAGCAAACTTTAACCTCAAGACAGGGACCATAGGATCATGTCTATGATGCCACGCTCAAGCTGGGGATCTCAGGGGTTCTAACCTGGGTCCTCAGTGTCCCAGGTGAACATTCTATGCACCCAGCCACCACCTGGTCGGGCGAAATCATTCATTTGTGAGATTGGCAGAGACAAGAGAGTTTGCCTAGATTTGGCTGGAGTGTGAGGACACACATCGTTCTGAGCATGTTAAAGTGATGGAACCTCTAGGACGGGTTAAAAATCGTATTAAAAGCAAAATGTACACGTTTTGAATGATCAAATATGCATATTTCAGGGAAACATAAACAAACCAAGCAAGTCTACAAATATGTAGGAAAGACAGTAGAAAGAACGTCTATTAAAAATAAATGGAATTTCAGGTGGAAAACAGTCTCTAAATTTGGATGCACAAACCCACAGTCTAGGTGCCATGAAGACCCCAGAGCGCGAAAATAAAATCACAGCTACACAATTAAACGTTGGCACTCACGAATGTAGGTGAGAAATAGGAACATCTGGAGACGCGATCAGACTCACAGTAATCGGGTTTTCTTTTTTAAAACCATAAATCCCTTCAATCTCCGCATATCTGTGCAAAGGGGTGGAGTTAGGAGACCAATGAACCACCCGGATCTGCCTTTGCTCTGCCCTTGCCCCGGCCCGCAGGGGAAAAACTTACGGTGACACGTCTGGAACAAAATTAAGCGAAAGACACTTCAGGAATAACGTTCCAAAAACGTTATTAGGCAACAGGTTCCTGGTGGCGTCCACTACCTCTCTCTCCCTGTCAATAGGACTTCGGCGGATTTAAGTCCTACCTCAGCTACTGCGCATGCGGCCCACTCGGCGCAGGCGCAGAGCAGCTGCGTCGCCACGTCCCAGTCCGACTCCCGACCCGCCGAAACTCCACTTCTCCGTGTTTTCTTTAAGCTTTCGGTGGGCGCTGGTAGCCTGCAAAGTGAGAAGTGTGCAAGATTCATCCCGCTTTCCCAAGTCTTCCAGCCTACTTTGTACAAGCTATACACTCTTACTTTGTTCACGGGGTTAGAAGTATCCTCCGGCGGCGGGGCAATTAAGTAACCTCAGAGGGATAACCGCGCCTCCACCTACGCTTCCAACAACAGAAGAACTTGAAGCAGAATTGTGTTACTAGTGCTTACTTTAAAACAGAAAAAAGAAAGCATTCAATCATATTTTTTTTAATCATATTTTTAAAAACTTCTTCCGCATTGATTTAAGGGAGAGTGAGAGGAGGGAGGAAAGGGAATGAGAGCGAATTTGTTCTGAGTGGAACCCCAGACCTCAGCGCCCCGGATGATGCTTTTTTCCACTGAACAACCCGGCCAGGGTCTCATCATATTCTTAAACAGGTCTGAAATCTTTTACATTTACCTGCTGATAAATCCTGGGCAATGGCCGCTTTTTTTTCCTTGATGTACTGCGGAAAATAAAAAAAACAGGATAAACAAAAATTGTCCTGTTATGAGTGCGTTTGGGGGGCGGGGATCAGACATGCAGGAGAACAAACAGCAAAGCGCATAGCTGACGACTTTTTTTTTCAATATTAAAAAGTAGGGCATTGTAATTAGAATACAACCGGTAGTGTTAAGTAAGATGGCAGAGTTAATAGCAAACATAGGGGTTATAAAAGTAAATGTAAATTTCTTAAATTTCTCTATTTGAACACAGTTCTGCAATTGATTAGAAAACCAAATCCCCCGCAGATATACCTCATAATATGCACTTTATTGCGCTTCACGGGTGTTGCGATTTTTATAAATTGAAGGCAAAATCAAACTGCAAATTTGGGTTCCTCAATTTGCATAACATTGGACTAATCCAGGACCAGCGCGGGGACTTTCTCTATAAAATTGGGCCTCCACTTTGCCTCAGGCGCGCTCACTTTGAGTTTCATCAGGAGTCTACGTTTCTCACGTTGGCATTCTGTTCATCCGAATAAAGTCTCTCCTCTTACAACACCCCAGACTGGGGACGGTTGTTGGTATTGGATTGGTGGCAGCAAGCTTTTGTCAACGTAAAAGAGGTACTACAAAATACTACTTTAGCCTGACCTGGCGGTGGCGCAGTGGATAGAGCGTCTGACTGGGATGCAGAGGACCAGGGTTTGAGACCTGAGGTCGCCAGCTTGAGTGCGGGCTCATCTGGTTTGAGGAAAAGCCCACCAGCTTGAGCACAAGGTCGCTGGCTCCACCACAGGGGTTACTGGGTCTGCTGAAGGCCTGCGGTCAAGGCACATATGAGAAAGCAATCAATGAACAACTAAAGTGTTGCAATGCCCAATGAAAAACTAATAATTGATACTTCTCATCTCTCTCCGTTCCTGTCTCTCACTCTCTGTCTCTTTAAAAAATAAAAATTAAAAAATTTTTAAACATTTAAAAAAACATTTTAAAATTAAGTAGCTCACGACTACATTTTCATTGTTACAAATAAAATAGGAACAGTGAAATGTCCCAGGTCTTTTCTTAGAGCATGGGTCCTTAGATTGGAGTTTGATTTGATCTCTTTGCATAGTGCAGAACGTAACTACCATCTCGTTTTGGAGTTTAGACACTTATGAGAACTCTAAGCGCAGAACCTTTATACATCTTTACATGTCATGTTTCCCCCACCATTTTACACTTGTTTTGGCTCCACCTAATTCAACAGTACTTTTTGTTTTTTTAGATACAGAGCTTTCAACTTTTCCTAAAAGCACTTATCTTTGCATTAAAAAAACATTGGTTTGGGAGGGGAGAGAGTAGTTAGTGAATGCTTTTTGTGTCTGCTTTTCTGTAATTCCCAAACACTTGTAATTAAAAATACTTTCTATACTTTAAAAAATTCACCAGAGCAATATCAATAAATAGTTACCATTACATGGAGTTCTAGTTTGAGAAGGCTTTAGCCTGCACAACCTCATCTGATTTTCATAATAACTCAGTGAGTTAAGAAAAACCATTAATTTTATTATGCCAAAAAATGTAAGAAAACCTACCATTTAAATTTTTTTCATTGATTGATTTTAGTGAGAGGAAGACAGAAACATTGAGCTGTCCCTGTATGTGCCCTGACTGGAGATTGAACCCACTACCTCTGTGCTTTGGGACGATGCTCTAACTGAGCCATCTGGCCAGGGTGCAAATCTACCACATTAATGACACATCAATTTGTAGAAATTATATAATTACATAGCAAGTACAATTAGCATGAATTAGTTTAAGATTAAACACGCTAACTATAGAATAGCTGATGGGAAGAGAAAGGCTAGTCCTATATTACTGTGCTCTGTTTAATTGTGTGTCATGGGTGTTGCATTTTTTTACAATCTGAAGGCAAGACCCTCCACCAGCAAAAACGATTACCACTGGCTTTATGACTGTGGTCTGGGACTGAATCTGAAATATCTCCCAGGTATGCCTGTAGGCAGGTGCTCCAGAAAGTAGCCTTCTGCTTGAAGGGCTCAGTGGACACTCAGCACAGGTTTTATGCGGAAACGGAGCACTGTGAAATTCAGCAAGATTTTATGTAAATAAAGGTTGGTTGGGAGAGCTCCTGGGATTACATCTCAGCTTCCTCGAGACTGTGGCTGGGGAATGGGTGCCCCGCTGTGCAGTTGCGAGTAAAAAGTGAAAGGCATTTTAAATAGTGGTGAATATTTACCAAATGGCCATTCAAAAGGGCAGTACAGATTTTACAATACTACCGGCAGTGTGAGAGAGTCCACTTTCACTGTCCGGCCTATGCCCTGTTGTCAAACGTCTTAATTTATGTTCTAATCTATTGGAAAAAAACCTGCTCTCTTGTTTTAACTACCTCTCCTTAATGACTCCTGAAGTTGAATATCTTTTTGTTTATTGGCTGTTTCCATTTTGGCCTATGAATTGCTTGTTCTTGTCCTTTGTCTGTTGGGTTGTTCATATATTTTTAATTTGTAGCAGCTCTTTTTGCATTTTGGATATAAGTTTTTAAAAATGTGTTGTAGATATTTTCTCCCTCTAGCACACCTCATTTTACCAAGCTTAGATTTATTGCTCTTCACAGGTGTTGCCTTTTTGTTTTGTTTTTTAACAAATGGAAGGTAAGACAGTCCATTTGTAAAAAGATTACAATTCACTTAATTGCAAAACTTGCTTTATTACCGTGGTCTGGAACCGAACCGCAATATCTCCACGGTATGTGGGGGGTGGGGGTGGGGGTGGCGGTAGAGGAGACAATGTACCACAAGGATTATGCAAACAGGCACCGGAGGCCAGCTGCCTGGACTGAATGCCAGCTCTGCTCCTTCTTGGCTGGGTGATCTTGGAGAAAATTACTTAACGCCCTGTGCTTCAGCCTCCTCACCTGGAAAATAGGAGTACCCACAGTCCCCACCTCACCTCACAGACTTGTTCTGGCATGCTGTCTGCCCTGGGATTAAAGATTACATGAGTTAATACAAGTAAAGAGCTGGGGACAGTGCCTGGTGAAAGGTTGACACTGATGGAATGTTAACGATTTGCCACCTGGCTTCTCACTTTGGGGTGTCTTTTTCCGTGTAACATTTTCATTTTTGTAGAAAATTTGCCCGTCTTTTAATTTATGTATACCAACTCTTTGGGATATTGGGTTTTATGATTAGGAAGGCCGTGCCCAAGAGGTAACAGTCGTGCACTACGATGACCTGGACAACCACATGGAGGCGAATAGGGGTGAACTATAGCAGGGACAGAGGGAATCTTGAAAATAATTAGGTTGGTTTACAATAGTGGTATGAACTTTGTACTCGCTAAAGCATTGCTACCCATTAAGGTTGCCATTTAGCCCCATGTGGTTGTTGACCACTGGACAAGTTACTAGCCCAAACTGAGAATGGACTGTATGTGTAAAATAACAAATTTCAAAGATGTAGTATGAAGAGAAAGAATGTGAAATATCTTACTTACAATTTTATATGAATTACATGAAGTGATACTATCATGGATATGTTATATTAAATAATAAAATATGTTTTAAAGGCAGCACACTGTGATTGAAACAGGAGTCCCAGCGTGGTACACCTGCCCCGCCCCTCAGAGCCGGCCCCACCCCTTGGAGCCAGGCTAAACCCCGCGGCTGCAGCCAAGACCCGGAGCTGGATATAACCTCGCGGACTCCGGGAGCCCGCGTTCCGTCCTTCCTTTCCGTACCCTGCGCGCGTGCGCATTCCACCATTCCACTCAGCTTGCTAAGGTTTCCTGGGTCCCTCCTTCTCCGAGCCAGGGTGGGAGCCAAGGACCCCGCGATCCTGGGGAGGCTGGGGTTGGCCCGCCATGCGTTGGGGGCTGTGCCCTCCCCAGCCGGGGCCAGCAGCCCTAGCGGCCGCCCGGAGTCTTTGGGGGCCACCCCGCGTTCCCCGTGGCCCGGGGTGGCGAGGGACCGCCAGAGGGCTTTTGGAGCGATCAGTCACCGGGGCCAGTAACCAGCCTCAGAACTCGAGTAATGGCAAGTACCGAGACACCGTGCTGCTGCCCCAGACCAGCTTCCCCATGAAACTGCTGGGCCGCCAGCAGCCCGACACGGAGCTGGAGATCCAGCAGGTGCGGCCCGCATGTACGCGCGGAGCGGGGACCCAGGAGGGAGGCCCGACCCCGCTGGACGCAGGGAGGCGGGCTGTCCCGGGAGCCACCCCGGGTGGGATGGGGGCCGAGCTGCGGGCTCGGAGGGAGGGGTGTGTGTGTGTTGTGACCAGATTGGTGGAAACCATCCGTTTCCCACAGGCTTTACTGCCTGGAAACGTAAAAGTGAAGAAATTTAGAGGTAAGTCCCTAAGTGGTAGGCAGGTCCCCGAGCGGAATATGAAAGGGTAACTAGTGGTGCTCAGAGAGCAGCACCTGTTACAGTTAAGTCGCATTTTTAGCTGCAAAGCAGGTCGAATGGGGATCCTTTTCCAGTGGCTTGCAGTAAGTAAAGTGAGCATGTATGCATATAAATATTTGGTAACGAAGTCAAGTGGAATTACAACTTGTTTGCAGGACAAAGTAGGGGTACTTACCTCCTCTGACTCCCTCTCCTAAACTAGGCGTCTGCCTCCCTTATTAGACTGAATTTTCTAAGGGCAGAGATTCACATGTTAGTTTTGGTAATTCTAGAAGTTTTTCAAGTCCCTGGAAGTTAAGTAGAAATGCTTAGCTTACATCTGACGGTTGTCAGTTCTAGACTTATCAAGCTGTTTTGGCCATCTCATATTTATTTTTTTATTTATTTTTATTTATTTATTATTTTTTTGGTATTTTTCTGAAGTTGGAAATGGGGAGGCAGTCAGACAGACTCCCGCATGCGCCCAACCGGGATCCACCCAGCATACCCACCAGGGGGCGATGCTCTGCCCATCCTGGGTGTTGCTCTGTTGCAACCAGAGCCATTCTAGCGCCTGAGGCAGATGGCCATCTCATTTTTAAAAGTGTTTTATCCAATACCTTCTGGATGCCAGGAAATGGGACAGTTTCAGGTGTTCTCTAGTTTCATCTTTGCATTAAATGGGCATTAACATTTTTTTCAAACAAAGAAATGGGCCCATTAGGGAAAAGAGACTTGTCCAAGATCACACAAGAGATTGCATTGAGTGTTTTTGCAGATATAGAGAGTAGCAAGTGCTTAGATCAGAAGGTTGCCAGAATTAGGTATGAGTGGGTCGAGGGCAGGTGATGGACAGGTCCTTCAGCTGGCAGGATTGAAGAGTGGAGGGTGGGGAGTGCTGAAAGACTTCCAAGAATTTAATTTACAGACTGTACATCCTGTATGCTATTTAAGGAGCTCAGAAGTCTATGCGGGACATTTTCAATAGAAAGGTTTTAAAAAAAGAGTACTCAGTTCTCAGAGGACAGGGGGTTGAGGGGGCTGGGTGAAAAAGGTAAAGGAATTAAGAAAAAACATAGACACTCACAACAGTGTAATGATTAGCAGAGAGAAAGGGTGTTGTTGGGGGAGGTAGAAGAGGGTAAAGGGGGATAAATGGAATGGAAGGGGACTCGACTTTTGGTAGTGAACACAATACAATATAGAGGTGATGTATTATAGAATTATACTACTGAAATCTATAAAATTTTACTAAGCATGTCACCCTAGTAAATTCAATAAAAATTGGAAGGCGAGTACTCAGATGTATACTACATTTCAGAAACTCACTGTGTCTGTTTTAGAACTGAATATATTGGAATGCGATAAGAAGTGCTGGCTGTTACTGATGCTAAGATGCAGGAGTGTGTGTTTATATAACGTTCAGACACTATTGCTCTTTTTAAACAGAAATGTGGATTTTCAGAACTTTATTCATGGCAAAGAGAAAGAAAAGTGAAGACAGAATTTTGTCTTCATGATGGACCTCCTTATGCAAACGGTGATCCTCATGTTGGACATGCTTTAAATAAGGTAATTCTAATTAAGTATATAAGATTTGGGGGGGGGACCTGTATTTCAATACTTTACAAAAGAGTATTCTAATACTTTGACAATTATGTCATTGACACATAAAATCAATGTCTTGATAGAAAGCAGCAATGAACCATTTCAGTACTGTGTGACAAATCACTCTTTGCTTTGAGCGTGTTGTTTTGCATTAGTAAACTTCATTTTGTTCCGTAAATCATTGAGCACGAACTGTGTGCCAGGCATTGTTCTAGACCCAGAATATCAGTGAACAAAATAAAGATAAGTTCTCTGCTTTTGGAGCTTATGCTTAGGGAAGACATAATCAATAAGATAAATAAAATATGTTAGAGTTGCTATTTGTTTCATCTCTCTAATTCATATGTTGAAACCTAACTCCTAATGGGATGGTATTTGGACATGGGGCCTTTGGGAAGTAATTAGGCCATCAATGGGATCAGTGCCCTTAATAAAAGAGACCCCAGAGAGCTCCCTTGTCCCCTTCTGCTGTGTGAGGGTCACAGCAGGAAGAGAGTGGTCAGGGAACCTGGGCACAGGCCTCCCGAGATGCCTGCTCTGCCAGCGCCTTGACCGTGGCCTTTCCTGACTTTGGAACTGAAATCAGTTTCTGTTGTGTAAGCCACCCAGATTATGCCATCACATTATAGCAGCCCAAACTGGTACCACAATAGTGATAGGTGCAATGGACTGAAATAAAAATAGAGAAGAACAGTGGGAGGCGGGGTCAGGTGAGCAAACTACAATTTTATGAACTTGGTCTTGGGAAGATGCCTCTCTCACTGAACAGGTGGCGTTTGTGTGAAGTCCTCAAGTAAGGGAGCAAGCTTTAGAGGCTCGTTGGGGTCAGAGTGGCCAAAAGCAAAGACCTGGAGGTCAGAACTTTCCTTGTGTGGTATTTTTTTTAGATTATTTTTAATTTTTTTTATTTTAATGGGGTGACATTGATAAATCAGGGTACATATGTTCAGAGAAAACATCTCTAGGTTATTTTGACATTTGATTATGCTGCATTCCCATCACCCAAAGTCCAATTGTCTTCTGTCACCTTCTAACTGGTTTTCTTTGTGCCCCTTCCCTCCCCCGACCCCCTCCCTCTCCTCCCCCTGACCCCGTAACCCCCACACTCTTGTCCATGTCTCTGAGTCTCATTTTTATATCCCACCTATGTATGGAATCATATAGTTCTTAGTTTTTTCCGATTTACTTATTTCGCTCAGTATGTTATCAAGGTCCATCCATGTTGTGAATGATCCGATGTCATCATTTCTTATGGCTGAGTAGTATTCCATAGTATATATGTACCAAAGCTTTTTAATCCACTCGTCCACTGACGGACACGTGGGCTATTTCCAGATCTTCGCTATTGTGAACAATGCTGCCATAAACATGGGGGTGCATTTCTTCTTTTCAAACAGTGCTATGGTGTTCTTGGGGTATATTCCTAAAAGTGGGATAGCTGCGTCAAAAGGCAGTTCGATTTTTAATTTCTTCAGGAATCTCCATACTGTTTTCCACAGAGGCTGCACCAGTCTGCATTCCCACCAGCAGTGCAGGAGGGTTCTCTTTTCTCCACATCCTCGCCAGCACTTATTCTGTGTTGTTTTGTTGATGAGCGCCATTCTGGCTGGTGTGAGGTGATATCTCATTGTGGTTTTAATTTGCATTTCTCTAATGATTAATGATGTTGAGCATTTTTTCATATGCCTATTGGCCATCTGTATGTCCTCTTTGGAGAAGTATCTATTCATTTCTTTTGCCCATTTTTTGATTGGATTGTTTGTCTTCCTGGTATTGAGTTTTACAAGTTATTTATAAATTTTGGTTATTAACCTCTTATCAGACGTGTTGTCGAATATATTCTCCCATTGTGTAGTTTGTCTTTTTATTCTGTTCTTATTATCTTTAGCTGTGCAGAAGCTTTTTAGTTTGATATAGTCCCATTTGTTTATCCTGTCTTTTATTTCACTTGCCCGTGGAGATAAATTGGCAAATATATTGATGCGAGAGATGTCTGAGAGCTTACTGCCTATGTTTTCTTCTAAGATGCTTATGGTTTTACGGCTTACATTTAAGTCTTTTATCCATTTTGAGTTTATTTTTGTGAATGGTGTAAGTTGGTGGTCTAGTTTCATTTTTTTGCAGATAGCTGTCCAATTTTCCCAACACCATTTGTTGAAGAGGCTGTCTTTACTCCAAATGTATGCCCTAACCTCCTTTGTCAAATATCAGTTGTCCATAAAAGTGTCAGTTTATCTCTGGGTTCTCAGTTCTGTTCCATTGATCTATATGCCTGTTCTTATGCCAGTACCAGGCTGTTTTGAGTACAGTTGCCTTATAGTATAACTTGATATCCGGAAGTGTGATACCTCCCACTTTATTCTTCCTTTTCGAGATTACTGAGGTTATTCATGTTCTCTTTTGGTTCCATATTAATTTTTGGAATATGTGTTCTATATCTTTGAAGTAAGTCATTGGTATTTTAATCAGTATTGCATTGAATTTATAAATTGCTTTGGGTAATATAGACATTTTAATGATATTTATTCTTCCTAACCATGAGCACAGTATATGCTTCCACTTGTTTGTATCTTTCCTGATTTCTTTTATCAATGTTTTATAATCTTTCGAGTACAAATCTTTAATCTCCCTGGTTAAATTTATTCCTAGGTACTTTATTTTCTTGGTTGCAATGGTAAAGGGGATTGCTTCCTTAATTTCTCTTTCTGACAGTTCATTGTTAGTGTATAAAAATGCTTCTGATTTCTGAGTATTAATTTTATATCCTGCCACCTTGCTGAATTCATTTATCAGGTCTAGTAGTTTTTTGACTGAGACTTTAGGGTTTTCTATATACAATATCATATCATCTGAAAATAATGATAGTTTTACTTCTTCTTTTCCAATTTGGATGCCTTTTATTTCCTCTTCTTGTCTGATTGCTGTGGCTAGGACTTCCAGAACTATGTTGAATAAGAATGGTGAAAGGGGGCACCCCTGCCTTGTTCCTGATCTTAAGGGGATTGCTTTTAATTTTTGCCCATTGAGTATGATGTTGGCTGTGGGTTGTCATAGATGGCCTTTATCATGTTGAGGTATGTTCCCTGTATTCCCACTTTGCTGAGAGTTTTGATCATGAATGGGTGCTGGATTTTATCAAATGCTTTTTCTGCATCTATTGAAATTATCATGTGGTTTTTCTCCTTCCTTTTGTTTATGTGATGATTCACATTGATTGATTTGCGAATATTGTACCAGCCTTGCCTCCCCAGAATAAATCCCACTTGATCATGATGTATGATTTTTTTCATATATTGCTGGATCCGGTTTGCTAATATTTTGTTGAGTATTTTAGCATCTAAATTCATCAGGGATATTGGCCTATAATTTTCTTTCTTTGTGTTATCTTTGCCTGGTTTTGGAATCAGAATTATACTCGCCTCATAAAAGGAGCTTGGAAGTCTTCCTTCCTCTTGAATTTTTTGAAATAGCTTGAGAAGGATAGGAGTTAGTTCTTCTTTGAATATTTAGTAGAATTCACTTGTGAAGCCATCAGGCCCAGGACTTCTCTTTTTGGGGAGTTTTTTGATAACTCTTTCAATCTCATTTGTTGTAATTGGTCTGTTTAGGTTTTCTGATTCTTCCAGATTAATTTTTGGAAGATTATATATTTCAAGGAATTTGTCCATTTCATCTAGGTTGTCTAGTTTTTTGGCATACAGTTCTTCATAGTATTTTCTTACAATATTTTGTATTTCTGTTGTGTCAGTTGTTATTTCTCCACTCTCATTTCTAATTTTATTTGAGTCCTCTTTCTTTTTTTCTCGGTGAGTCTGGTTAAAAGTTCGTTGATCTTGTTTACCTTTTCAAAGAACCAGCTCCTGGTTTCATTGATCCTCTGTATTGTTTTTTTTTTTTTAATTATTTTTATTTATTTATTCATTTTAGAGAAGAGAGACAGAGAGAGAAGGAGAGAGGAGTAGGAAGCATCAACTCCCTTATGTGCCTTGACTGGGCAAGCCCAGGGTTTTTTTTTTGTTTGTTTGTTTTTAAATAAGATTTTATTCATTATAGAGAAGAGAGAGAGAGAGAGAGAGAGAGAGAGAAGGGGAGAGGAGCAGGAAGCATCAATTTCCATATGTGCCTTGACCAGGCAAGCCCAGGGTTTTGAACCGGCGACCTCAGCGTTTCCAGGTCAACGCTTTATCCACTGCGCCACCACAGGTCAGGCTGTATTGTTTTTTTAGCCTCTATGTTATTTATTTCTGCTCTGATCTTTATTATTTCCTTCCTTCTACTAGCTCTGGGCTTTACTTGATGTTCTTTTTCTAGTTCTTTTAGATGCAGGGTCAAGTTGTTTCTTTGAGCTTTTTCTAGCTTCTTGAGGTATGCCTGTAATGCTATGAACTTCTCTCTCAGGACTGCTTTTGCTGTGTCCCATATATTTTGAGTTGATGTATGCTCATTATCATTCGTTTCTAGGAATTTTTTTATTTCTTCTTTGATCTCATTGTTAACCCATTTGTTATTTAATAACATGCTATTTAGTTTCCAAGTGTTTGAGTATTTTTCAGTTTTTCTGTTGTGGTTGATTTCTATTTTCATGCCATTGTGATCAGAGAAAGTGCTCGATATGATTTCAATCTTCTTAAATTTGTTGAGACCGCTTTTGTGCCTTAACATGTGGTCTATCCTAGAGAATGTACCATGAGCACTTGAAAAGAATGTATATTCTGCTGCTTTAGGGTGAAAGGTTCTGAAGATATCTATTAAATCAAGTTGATCTACTGTGTTCTTTAAGTCTGCTGTTTCTTTGTTAATTTTCTTTCTTGAGGATCTATCTAGTGATGTTAGTGGGGTATTGAAATCCCCTACTGTTATAGTATAGATGTTGATCTCGCCCTTTAAATCCATCAAAGTCTGCTTTATATATTTAGGTGTTCCTATATTAGGTGTGAAGATATTTATAATAGTTATATCTTCCTGTTGGATTGCTCCCTTTATCATTATGTAGTGACCTTCTTTATCTTTTACTATAGTCTTTGTTTTTTTTTTAAATTTTATTTATTCATTTTAGAGAGGAGAGAGAAAGGGAGAAAGAGAGACAGAAAGGGAGAGAGAGAGGAGAGAGAGAAGGGGTGGAGGAGCTGGAAGCATCAACTCCCATATGTGCCTTGACCAGGCAAGCCCAGGGTTTCGAACCGGCGACCTCAGCATTTCCAGGTCAATGCTTTATCCACTGCGCCACCACAGGTCAGGCTAGTCTTTGTTTTAAAGTCCATTTTGTCTGATATAAGTATTGCTACCCCAGCTTTTTTTTCATTTCCATTTGCATGAAATATTTTTTTCCATCCTTTTATCTTCAGTCTGTGTGCATCTTTTGTTTTAAGGTTTGTCTCTTGTACACAGCATATGTATGGGTCCTGTTTTCTTATCCACGCAGCTACCCTATGTCTTTTGATCAGATCATTTAATCCATTTACATTTAAGGTTATTATTGATATGTAATTGTTTATTGCCATTTTATTCTTGAAAACTGTATTCCTCTTTTGCTATATATTTTTTCTCCTTTGATCTGTTTAAAACAGGCCCCTTAGCATTTCTTGCAGCATTGGTTTGGTTGTAGTGAATTCCTTGAGTTCTTTTTTGTCTGTAAAGCCTTTTATTTCTCCTTCAATTTTAAACGATAGCCTTGCTGGATAAAGTAGTCTTGGTTGTAGGCTCTTGTTCTGCATTACTTTGAATATATCTTGCCATTCCCTTCTGGCCGCAAGTGTTTCTGTTGAGAAGTTGGAAGTCATCCTTATGGGGGCTCCTTTGTAGGTGATAGTCTTTTTTTCTCTAGCAGCTTTTAATATTTTCTCTTTATCACTTAGCTTTGGTATTTTAATTATGATGTGTCTTGGTGTAGATTTCTTTGGGTTTCTCTTTAATGAAGTTCTCTGTGCTTCTTGAATTTGTGAGATGTTTTTCTGCCTTGAGAGAATTTTTCAGCTATGATATGAACAAAGTCTCTATCCCTTGTTCTTTCTCTTCTTCTTCAGAAACCCCTATGATGAGGATGTTATTTCTCTTTATGTTGTCACAGAGCTCTCTTAAAGTTTCCTCATATTTATTGAGTCTCTTTTCTTTTTTCTGCTCTGCTTCTGTGCCTTTATTTATCTTGTCCTCTAACTCGCTGATTCGATTCTCAGCTGCATCCATCCTGCTTTTAATTCCTTCCATTGTGTTCTTCATTTCTGATATTGTATTTGTCATTTCTGACTGATTCTTTTTTATTATTTCAGTGTCCTGTTTTATATTTGCCATCTCTTTATTTAGGTGTTCATAATGACCGTCTATTGTTGTTCTAATATCTTTGAGCATCCTAACAATCGTTATTTTAAACTCTGCATCTGGCAATTTGGTTATATCTGAGTCATTCAGGTCCTTTTCTGGGGATTTCTCTTGATTCATTTGTGTTGTATTTCTCTGCCTGCTCATTTTGTGTGTGTAAAAGAAGGTTTTGGCCACTGGAGTCCACTGGGTGTGGCCTCTGTGTTCCCTAGGTGTGGTCTGTCTGCAGGCCCGCCACCCCCTCTGCTGTTGCTGCCTAGGGAGTTCAGGTATGAGCGCTGCCAGGGCCTGCCCAGTGGGGCTGTTGCTGTGGTTTCCGCCTCTCCTTCTGGGGAGTGCCTGTGATCACATGCTTAGATGTACAAGCCTCCGTGGCCTTGACCATTGCCCCGCCCCCGCAGGTGGCGTTATGCTCAGCCCTGAGGGCAGGGGTGAGCACCTTTGCTCAGCTGCAGGTCTCCGCCTAATTCCAGGCAGAGGAGCCCGCTTGTGGGACAGGTGCAAGCCTTGTATTCACAGTTCAGGTGGTACTGCGTGCTCATGCTCAGCTGTGGGACTCTGCCTGTTCTGGGCTTTTGGCTCCACCCCTGGGGGAGGAGCCAGCTCTCAAGTCACGCCACAAGCCTCAGTTCTGTGGGCGGGCAAGGCTGTACTCCTGCACCCTTGCTCAAGGGCTGGTCTCTACCCCTTCCGGGGTTCCCTTCCTTCTCCCGCAGGCTGGATTGCAGGTGGCTCATAGCTGGGCTTGACCACTTTCCCACGTCTCCTCCTCCCCAGCCGGGCAAGACTGAGCTCACACCTGGGCCTCAGTGGTGGCCAGATGGCTTCTGTTCTTGCCGACAGACCCGTGCTTCCACGTGCGGCCGCCTGCCCTCCAGCGAGCCCTCAGCCGTGTTGTTAGGGGCGCTGCAGCTCAGACCCTAATACTCACTACTGTAGTCCCGAAAGCTCCCTCCTTCTAAGCGACTCTGCTCTGAGTGCCGTGGGAGAGCTTGTTTGGCTGGTGTCCTGCTTCCCTTTGCTGGTATTGCTGTTTCCACAGGAAATATTCACTTCAGATTTGGGGAGTGACTCGTCCCAGAGGTTAGGGTGGCTCTCAAAATGTTTATCCCTGTGCCTCCTAGATTACACTCTCTTCCTGCTACTCCAGTCCACTCCTCTCTCCCTGTCTCCTGGAGCTCTGGGTGAGTGGTTGTGAGAGAGGTTTTCTGCGCAGTCCCTTTAAGAAGAATCCTGGGTCTGAGAAATTAGTCTCTTTCTCACAAACAGTATCCTGTCTTGTTTCTAGCTAAATACTGTCCATATGCCTCTTCTAGGCTCTGGGGCTGCAGGCTGGGGCTTTGTTCCTGGGACTCAGTATCCTCCCATCTCTGCTAAACTCACTTCCCACCAGGCAAGTCTCTCTTGGCTGCCGTTCGCTCCGGGGAGCTGGGCAGCCCTCTCTGCGTTTCTGCTTTTCCTACCAGTCTCAGTGTGGCTTCTTCAGTGTTCCTTGGTTGAAGAGTCCTCTTAGTTTAGTCCAAAGTTGGTTTTTCCAGATGATGGTTCTTAAAATTAGTTTGTAATCCAGTTTGGTTCTGGGAGGTGGAAGTTGGTACGTCCGCCTACTCCATCACCATCTTGTTTTCCTCCTTGAGTGTTTGATGAGGCTAGTGTTCTTGGTGGGAAGTGACAGAAGGGGGGACTAGTACATGAGAGGCAGAGAGGCCCTTGGAAGGTTAAAATTATTATTTTTAATAAAAAATTTTTAAATTACAGTTTGCATCCAACATTTTGTATTAGTTATAGGTGTCTAGCATGGTGGTTAGACAATTAAAATGATTTCTTAAACAGGTGGTATAGGCTGCCTATTTGCATATTTCAGCTTTACAAACAAATTGGTAATTTGGGGCATAATGTTTTTCTTTGAAAATTCTTTATTCTTTGATTTTTCTTGAGGGGGCGGTTAAGGCATTTTAAAACTTAATAAGTTATCGTATTTATATTGAACTTGGAATAGGAAATTTAATAGGTTACTTTATATAGATCTTTTTAAAATTGGGCTTTCTCGGTGTTTTAAAATATTATGAAAATAATATAAATTGTTGGATACAAGCTTCATGTTTGAATGGTGATTTCGTATTTTCTCTTCAGATTTTGAAAGATATAGCCAATCGCTACCAAATGATGAGGGGTTCCAAAGTACATTTTGTGCCAGGCTGGGATTGTCATGGGTTACCCATTGAAATAAAAGTATTATCAGAACTTGGTGCAAAAGCTCAGAATCTTTCAGCGGTGGAAATTAGAGAGAAAGGTAAGTGCTCTCTGTTTTAAAGAGATATTTGTAAACACTGGTGCCCTGCTAAGGTCTGGACTTTATCAAAGAGACCCATTGTATTTTGTTTCATGGCATCTGTTGGAAATCACTTGTGTCACAGAAAATTCAGATTTTTTTGTCTTATTTGATTCTTCAGTGGATTGGCTCAGCAAGGAATCATATTCGTATATGTTAAGTTAATATACTATATATTTGGATATGGTTGTGAAGATTTTTTACTTCCTTTTGAAACTTCTTGGATTTGACTAGATATACTGATTGTTTTCTGTATAATGGAATATATTCTCTGATCTTTTCTTAAATTAAGACATTTGAAGAATACTTTTTCCAGTGTATTTTTTCCTAAATGTAAGGTCATTGTATGAAGTCTGGAAAATATAGACCATGGTAACAAAATTTTAACTTTTTAAATTCTAGTTATTTTAGAGTTCAAACACCTTTAACTTTCCAAATGACTTTCCTATGTAACTTTGTAGTCTAAACCAGTCCTTTTTTTTTTTTTTTTTTACAGAGACAGAAAGAGGGATAGATAGGGACAGACAGGAACGGAGAGAGATGAGAAGCATCAATCATCAGTTTTTCATTGCGACACCTTAGTTATTCATTGATTGCTTTCTCATATGTGTCTTGACCATGGGCCTTTAGCAGACAGAGCAACCCCTTGCCTGAGCCAGCGACTTTGGGTCCAAGCTGGTGAACTTTCCTCAAACCAGATGAGCTCACGCTCAAGCTGGCAACCTCGGGGTCTCGAACCTGGGTCCTCCGCATCCCAGTCTGACGCTCTATCCACTGTGCCACCACCTGGTTAGACTAAACCAGTGCCTTTTCACCACAAGTGTGCAGACCAGTTCTCCAGAAATTTTGTGCTAGTCTGTGAGAGAGTTAAGTACTGATGTTGTATGAAAACTATAGACCCAATGATCTTAGTCAAATTCTCTTATGCTCAGGGTGATTTCTGCCTTAGTAATCTCCAAAATAACTCCTATTTCCACTGATCCCCAAATATAAAAAGGTTGAAAACCACTGGTCTAAACTGTGTACAATACTTGCATTTAGAGACATACATGCTAAACTATGTTTATGAATTTGATGTACTGTTATTTAAAAGCTTTTTCTTGTCTTTTTGTTTAGCTAGATTATTTGCTAAAGCAGCAATTGAGAAACAGAGGTTGGCATTTATTCGTTGGGGAATAATGGCAGATTGGAATAATTGCTACTATACATTTGATGGAAGTTATGAGGCCAAACAGTTGAGAATTTTCTACGAAATGTATGACAAGGTAATAAAGTACTTTTTTTTCCCAAGTGTGTTAGATTTTGTTACAAAATCCCAGCTTGATATAATATATTTGTCTCTTACAGGGCCTGATTTATCGATCTTACAAACCGGTGTTTTGGTCTCCCTCTTCAAGGTATTTATGTGTTTTTGCTCATTAAAGGAGAGACTTTGTGAGACTTCCAAATATTTATGTCTAATATTTTCAATCCTAAGGACTGCATTGGCAGAAGCGGAACTTGAATACAATCTTGAGCACGTCAGTCGCTCAATATATGTAAAATTCCCTCTCTTGAAACCTGGTCCTAAGTTGGCATCTCTTATAGGTACGATTTAGTCATTGCTTGTGTTTATTACAGTTATGGAACTGGAACACTTAGTAACATGTTTGAAATTTTATTTCCACAGATGGTTCATCTCCTATTAGTTTTTTAATCTGGACCACACAGCCTTGGACAATTCCAGCCAATCAGGCTGTTTGTTACATGCCAGACGCAAAGTATGTATCATTTCACCCCAAATAGGATTAGTTCCATCATTAGAATTATTTTGAATTCATTTTATCCTTATTCTCCTCTTAATAGTTGAAGTATTTATCCATATAGATTGTAAAATCCCATTTCCAGCTTTTTTGGAGAACAAAACAGAAATGTAAGGGATGAAGTCTATTGAAAATAGTACTTCTTGATTTTGAAGTTAGTTTTTTAAAATGTAAAACTTTTTTTATTATCAAACTTTTAAAACATTTCTTATTGAATGTATTAAGGTGACATTGGTTAAGAAACTGATGTAACACATTTTACATGTTACCTGTGGCTTTTTTCTTATTGTTGGTCATTTCAATCCTGCCATGTTATTTTAGGTATGCTGTGGTGAAATGTTCCCAGTCTGGAGACCAGTACGTGTTGGCCGCTGATAAAGTCACACCTGTGGCTTCCACTCTGAAAACAACATTGGAGGTTATTTCGACATTTTCAGGTGAAGATTTAGAGATAGTCTGACTGTTGTAGTCCTCAAAATATGGGGTTAAGTACTCTACTGACCATTGCTCATTCTGAGTCAAAACAGATATGGTTTCTGCCTTTCTAGAATATATCTTACAGTGATTTCACTGAAGGAGAATATATATTAAATATGATAAGGCTATAGAAATATTTGCACAGTGACTAAGGCACAACAGATTAAAAAAATGTTTCTGGCAAATATCTGATGTAAAATTAGACAAACGTCCTTCGTATAAGATGTGGAATGTGCAAATATCCTGGGCACTTGTTATCCAAAATTAAATCGCTAAATATTCTTTATCTGATGTAATCAAAAGAACGAGGTGTCTAGGGCCATACCACCCTGAACGCGCCTGATCTCGGAAGCTAAGCAGGGTCGGGCCTGGTTAGTACTTGGAAGGGAGAACGAGGAAGGAAGTAAATATGTGTATTTTTGTATATGATTTTACTAAGGAAATTGAACACATTCTGAAAATGAGTTCAAAGACAATTTGGGACTGGCTTTGAAATATAACTCTGGAAACCGAGGGAAGTTTAAAATGACCTCTGATCCTTAGGGTTGATAGATCTTTGAGGTTCTTACAAAAAAATATTTTTTTATATGACTGAGATACCTCAAAATGGAAAGATTGCCTAACTCATAGGGAAGCCCCCTAAATGCATTGGTTGAGATATATACCAATCAGAAGTTGAACAGGTTTAACAAAAAGGATTTCCTGGCAAATGTGGGAAAGAAGCTACAGGATGTTTAACATTTTATAGCATTTGGTCCTTATGGGTGCAATAGGAGGATCCAGTATATTCCTTACTCCTTGCCTGCCCCTCCCCCAACACCCCCACCGCCCTTTTAAGTGCAGAATGTGTTCTCAACAAGTGAGATGTCACGGAAGCTGTGTGGCCTTCTCACAAGGTGTTTGAAAGTATTCAGGTTAAACTGAAGATCCTTTTTCTAGATTGCCTAATTGTTTCAAATAATTCCTGTGCATAGAGTAATTGGAGTGCCGCCCCGAGCCCCCACCTCTCAGAGGTGTGTGTGTCCTTCTCATCCCTGGCTAAATGAGCAGGTGACCACTCGCTTACAGCTTGTTAAATTGGGAGGAAGGTTGAACAGCTGAAGTGGAATTGTTTGTACGGCGTTTGTTTTCTGCACAGACAATAACTCACTGCCTCTCATTCATCATGTAGAGCTCACAGAGCAAGTGAAGGGTGAGGTTTGGGGTGACCCATCGTGATGCTGAGTCTGCTCTTCTCCCCAATCTGTTGCTGCTCTTAGGCTGATAGAAGAAAAGCCAGCTACAATGATTCTTACTAGTGGCTTTCTTGCCCGCAGGGGTCGATTTGGAAGATGGTACTTGTAGTCACCCTTTAATTCCTGATAAAGTCTCTCCTCTTTTGCCTGCAAACCATGTGACCATGGCCAAAGGCACGGGACTGGTGCACACAGCCCCGGCTCATGGTATGGAAGATTACAGCGTCGCTTCCCAGCACAACCTGCCCACGGTATTCGTCCTCTTTTCTCCATTGCATTGACTGTTTTTATAGAATTAAAGTGATCAGCTAACATCTTCACATTTTTTTAATAATAATTGTTTTTGTCATAATTGTGAAATGTTCAGAGGTGTGCAATTCATTAACTCTTTAATACACACTAATTGAGAAAGATTTTTTAAGACTTAACACAAAATCAGTGCAAAGTTAAGACTGAAGAATAGTATTAAATGGGGGCCATTTTTTCTTTCAAGTATGAAGTCACATAGACTCATTACTTTCCATTCCTGAAAAATGGCACGTGGGTTTTACTAGTTGTAAAGAATTATTGATTTTAAGGCTCGATAGTCCTCTGTAAATTTATTTTACACACATTGATTACTTTGCAAGTTTTTCCATGTATAGGTGAGTCTCAGTCATGACCGTGTGTGTACGTTGCCATGGAGTCATAAATTGAGATCAAATTAAAAATGACATTTAGTTATATTAGTTTTTGTTACTAAACTTATGTCGCTGCTTTAATTTTGCCTTTGGTGATGCAGATGTATAAATTACATTTTCTAGTAACTAAGTAAACCCCCACATACTCAGTGTAGGGAAAGTCTAGACTGAGATGTTCTATATATATTGTCTTGCCAGGTATTATTATAAAATAAAATGTCTTGATACTTTTTCTTTTTTCTTTTTTTATTTTATTTTATTTTTTTACAGGGACAGAGAAAGAGTCAGAGAGAGGGATAGACAGGGACAGATAGACAGGAACAGAGAGAGATGAGAAGCATCAATCATCAGTTTTTCGTTGCGAGACCTTAGTTGTTCATTGATTAAGCATAATCATATGTGCCTTGACCGTGGGCCTTCAGCAGACCAAGTAACCCCTTGCTCAAGCCAGCGACCTTGGGTGCAAGCTGGTGAGCTTTTGCTCAAACCAGATGATCCTGTGCTCAAGCTGGCGACCTCGGTCTCGAACCTGGGTCCTCGGCATCCCAGTCCGATGCTCTATCCACTGCGCCACCGCCTGGTCAAGCTATCTTGATACTTTAATTGTCCAAAATAACACCTTGTAGGATTGTTTAGTGGATGAAGATGGAATCTTCACAGCTGCTGCGGGTCCTGAACTTCAAAACAAGTCTGTCCTTGAAGAGGGAACAGATGTGGGTGAGTATTGGGTGTGTTGATGTCATACATCTGTATTTTCTGAAAAGTTGCCAGCAGTAACCTTGATTTATTCTCTCATCTTATACTTGGAACAAAAACAAAAGCTCAGATTCTGTCTTGTTTAGCCACATGGTTTAAATGGAGTTTGGAAGTTTTTACCCCCTGCCTGGAAGTTGCTCTGTTTAAGCCAATCAGGGCAGTTCACAGGGAGTGACGCTTTTTTAGGACTATGGAGGTAATCATCAGGAGTATTAGTTTTGTGCATGGCTAATGTCAAGCTCAGGGCTAGATGATGACTGTGAATC